>NW_028226304.1:0-50502 GCF_052327205.1 Somniosus microcephalus | reverse complement strand
GAGAGTCCTCGTTGTGGAAAGCGAAGGAGAGACAGTCTATGATGAACGCATGAAAGAGTACAAAGACCTATTTAAGGGTCTAGGCTGCATTCCAGGAGAACACACGATCAGAGTAGATAAAAGTATGACACCGGTCATACATCCATGCAGAAAAGTTCCGTTTGCTCTTCAAAAGCAACTGAAGGCAGAGTTGGACAGGATGGAAAGCCTGAACGTGATTCAGAAGATAGATGAGCCAACTGAGTGGGTGAGTTCCCTCGTCGTAGTGGACAAAAAGAATGGAAAGCTCAGAATTTGCCTGGATCCAAGAGATCGAAACAGAGCAATAAAGAGAGAGCACTTCAAGCTTCCTACACGTGAGGAAATCATGGCACAGTTTGCAAATGCAAAGTATTTCAGCAAGTTAGATGCATCATCAGGATTTTGGCAGATGAAATTGGACGAAGCAAGTTCAAGACTGTGCACATTCAACAGTCCATTTGGCAGATACAGATTCCTAAGGTTACCATTTGGCATTGCCTCAGCTCCTGAAGTGTATCACAAAACTATTCATATGATCTATGAGCACCTGGAGGGAGTTGATACATCAATGGATGACATCATAGTATGGGGAACCACGAGAACTGAGCATGACGAGAGGCTGAAAAAAGTGCTGGAAGCAACAAGGAAAACAAACCTGAAGCTGAATAGAGAGAAATGCCAGCTCGGGGTGTCAGAACTGACATTCGTGGGAGATATCCTTAGCAGTGAGGGCATTAGACCAGATCCCAGAAAGGTGTCCGCCATTGAGAATATGCCAAAGCCACAATGCAAAAAGGACGTGCAGAGGTTTAATGGAATGATCAACTACATGGGTAAATTCATATCCAACCTCTCAGAAAAGATGGCGCCACTGAGAAGACTAGCTGAAAAGAACATAGAATGGGAATGGAATCATGAGCATGAGAAGTCATGGAGCGATCTAAAGAAACTGCTCACAGAGGAACCAGTTCTGAGGTTTTATGACCCAGCGAGACCCATCAAGATATCATCAGATGCATCACAGAGTGGGCTTGGTGCCGTTCTTCTGCAACAATATGACTACTGTCAACCTATTGCATATGCATCGCGCTCAATGACAGACGCGGAGATGCGATATGCTCAAATAGAAAAGGAGCTGCTCAGCATCACATACGCCTGTGAAAGATTTCACCAGTTTGTGGCAGGACAAGCAATCAGTGTAGAGACTGACCATAAGCCCTTGATTGCATTGTTCCAAAAGCCACTAAATAGCTGTCCGCTTAGAATACAAAGAATGATCAGGCTGCAACGCTATACACTGAATGTTGCGTACACACCGGGTAAGCTGATGTATACAGCAGACACGTTGTCCAGAGCTGTAGACCCAAGTGAGCCCGCAAACACCACAATGGATGAAAAAGTGAACGCCTACGTGGACATGATCACAAGTGCACTGCCCATAGCAGGTGCAAAAATGGAGCTCATAAAGACTGAGACAAACAAAGATGAAACAATGAGACGACTGAGGAAAAGCACCTTGGATGGATGGCCCAACATGAAGCAAGACTGCTCACCTGACATGGCAGAGTACTGGAACTGCAGGGCGGAACTATCAGTGGTCGAAGACATCATCTACAAAGGAAGTAAAATAGTTATCCCAAAGAGTCTGAGAAAAGAGATGTTAAAAAAGATCCATGGAGGACATCTGGGAATCGAAAAGTGTAAGAAAAGAGCACGAGAGGTGATGTACTGGCCACGAATCAACCAAGATGTGACAAATGAGGTGTCAAACTGCACAATATGCCTGAAATATTGAGCAAGCAATCCGGTAGAACCACTAAAGCCACACCCAGCACCAGACAGACCTTGCCAGAAGGTAGGCGCTGACCTATTTGTATGTCAAGGGAAGGACTATCTTGTAGTCACAGACTATTACTCCCTGTATCCAGAGGTTTGTAGACTGTACACCACCACTGCAGATGCTGTGATAACATGTATGAAAGCCATATTCTCCAGACATGGCGTGGCAAGCGAGGTCTTCACAGACAACGGACCTCAGTTTTACAATGCAAGTTTCCGACACTTTGCCAAAGAGTGGGACTTTGTCCACACAACGTCAAGTCCTCACTATCCACAGTCCAATGGACTAGTGGAAAAATCGGTCCAGACAGTGAAAAGACTGATGTACAAGGCAAAAGACAGTGGAACTGACTTCTACCAAAGCATGCTTGTATACCGCACAATGCCGCTCGAGTGTGGTAAGTCACCAGCCCAACTCCTGATAGGACGTCGGCTAAGGTCAAACCTACCCATCCCGGAGAACCTCCTGAAAACAAAAGAGGGGGAGAAAGTGAGGAAGTTCAAAGAACAACAGAAAGAAAAGCAAAAGTACTACTATGACAGAGGAACACAAAACCTACCTGAACTCCACACTGGTGACCAAGTAAGGTTGAAAGACAAAACAAACACATGGACTCAGAAGGGAACTGTCCTGAGTGAAGTTCAACCAAGATCATACACCATTCAGACAGATGAGGGTGCTGTTCTGAGAAGAAATCGTCGCGATCTTCTCATGGGACCAGCCACAGCAGGTCAAGAGACTGATACTGTTGAACAACCTGATCACACAGCTGAGAACACATCATCTGAGGCAACAACTCAGATTCAAGGACAATCAATCAGAAAATCCTCAAGACACGTGAAGCCTCCTGAGAGACTCATTGAGCAAATTTAAGGACTATTGTTATGGAAGGAAGTAATGTTGTCTTATTCTTTCTTCAGGTTCTGGTGTATTTGCATATTTCATGTGAACACACAGGGCAAGGTTAAAAAACCTTGATCATGATAATGATAATGTAAGTTCTGTGGTAAACCACGGTTTGTATTCCACTGTGTACATGTCTGTACATGCCTCGGCTGACTCCTCCCACGAGTCCAGGTATAAAGGTGACTGCTCCACAGTCCCTCTGTATTCTGGACTGGTCGACCACTCGAGGCACACCTTCATTCTCTTGTTAATAAAAGCCTGTTAGTTACTCACTTAACCTCAGTCTTTGAGTAATTGATAGCGCATCAATTTTATTAACAAGATTTTTTATAATGGAGAAGATCCTCACACCAGCATGCCTGGACTTAGACCATCGGGAGGCGGACGCATCCACCAAGTTTGCTCACTGGCTTAAGTGCTTTGAAAAATTCCTGATCGCCTCCGCTGCAACGGTCAAATCGGATGAGGACAAACTGGATGTCCTGATCTCCAAAGTGAACCACCGAGCGTACTCGGTCATCCAGGACGCGACCTCGTACACGGCTGCTCTCAAGCTCCTCAAGGACCAGTACACGCGCCCAGTGAACGAGGTGTATGCCAGGCACCTCCTGGGGAGTCGTAAACAACAACCTGGGGAATCGACCGAGGAATACCTTCAGGCACTGTCTGTGCTTGGCCAGGCCTGTGGTTGTAAGGATGTAAAGGCCGCCGTGTACACAGAGGAACTTATCCGGGACGCTTTTGTGGCGGGCCACAGGTCCAATTACACCCGACAGCGACTGTTGGAGCAGAGTGACCTCGACCTCAACAAGGCCTCTGAACTCGCACTATCATTGGACGCAGCCTACCGGGGCATGGATGCCTACTCCTCTGCACCGTGGACGCCGCGGGGAACAACAGCCTGGGACACGGTAGGACCGTCTCATAGCACCGTGCCACCCCAGCCACATCCCAGCAACGGCCCAACTACCGCAGCAGTGTCCCAAGGCCAGAAATGCTACTTCTGTGGCCAGGCCAAACACCCCAGAGCGTGCTGCCCGGCGAAAAATGCGATCTGCTCGGGCTGCGAGAAGAAGGGACACTACGCCAGCGTCTGCAGGGCCAAAGCCACCCCGAACCCCAGCAGCGCCGCGTGTGGGCCGTGCGAGCCGCCATCTTGGGCCTCCCCAGCCATGTGCGAACCACCGGAACAGCAGCCATTTTGGACGCCTCCAGCCACATGGGGATCATGGACGCCGCCATCTTGGACGCCAGCCGCCATCTTGGCCCCCAACACCACCTCATCTGATAACCGCAGCGACACACCGACCCCTACGCTGGCCTCCGTTACGCTGGACCAAGCGAGACCGCACCAACTGGCCCGGTCCACAATGGACATTAAGGTAAATGGTCACGAAACAATCTGCCTTTTTGACTCTGGGAGCACGGAGAGCTTCATCCACCCTGACACGGTGCGGCGTTGCTCTCTCCCAGTCCTGCCTGCGCACCAGCGGATTTCTATGGCCTCCGAGTCCCAGTCGGCGGACATTGGCGGCTACTGCGTGGTGACACACTTAGTAGACGGGACTGTGTATGATAATTTTAAACTTCTGGTCCTGCCCCACCTCTGCGCTGCCGTTCTACTGGGGTTAGATTTTCAGTGCCACCTTAAAAGTGTTACGATGGCATACGGTGGACCCCTCCCCCCACTCACAGTCCGCAGCCAGCAGCTTCCAAATTGCCCACCGCGCACCAGGTGCAACCTCTCCACACTCAGAGTCACCCCCCCCCCACTGTTTGCTAACCTCACCCCCGACTGTAAGCCCATCGCCACAAAGAGCAGGCGATACAGTGCCGGGGACAGGGTTTTCATTAAAACCGAAGTGGAGCGGCTCCTGAAAGAGGGGATTATTGAGGGCAGCACCAGCCCCTGGCGAGCCAAGGTTGTGGTCGTTAAGACCAGCGAGAAGCAGCGCCTGGTCATCGACTACAGCCAGACAATAAATCGCTACACCCTGCTGGACGCTTACCCACTCCCCCACATAGCTGATATGGTCAACCAGATCGCGCAATACCGCGTCTTCTCGACCATTGACCTGAAATCAGCGTACCACCAGCTCCCTATCCGCCCTGAGGACTGCCAGTATACTGCCTTTGAGGCAAACGGCCGCCTCTATCACTTCCTTAGGGTTCCCTTTGGCGTCACCAACGGGGTCTCCGTCTTCCAAAGGGAGATGGACCGGATGGTCGATCAAAATGCGTTGCAGGCCACTTTCCCATATCTGGACAATGTGACCATCTGCGGCCATGACTTGCAGGACCATGACACAAACCTCGAAAAATTCCTCTGCACCGCCCTACTCCTGAACCTAACGTATAACAAGGAGAAGTGCATATTCCGCACAACCCGCCTCGCCATCCTTGGCTGTGTTGTGGAACACGGAGTCATCGGTCCCGACCCCGACCGGATGCGTCCCCTTATGGAACTCCCACTGCCCCACTGCCTCAAGGCCCTGAAGAGGTGCCTAGGGTTTTTCTCCTATTACGCCCAGTGGGTCCCCTACTATGCGGACAAGGCCCGTCCGCTGATCAAGTCCACCTCTTTTCCCTTGAAGGCAGAGGCCAGCTTAGCCTTCCACCGTATCAAGGAAGACATTGCCAAAGCCACCATGCACGCAGTGGACGAATCCATCCCCTTCCAGGTGGAAAGCGACGCGTCCGACTTTGCCCTGGCCGCTACCCTTAATCAGGCGGGGAGACCCGTGGCCTTCTTTTCACAAACCCTCCAGGGCCCGGAGACCAGACACTCCGCTGTTGAGAAGGAGGCCCAGGCTATTGTGGAGGCTGTGCGTCATTGGAGGCACTACCTGGCCGGAAAACGATTTACCCTGCTCACTGACCAGCGTTCAGTTGCTTTTATGTTTAACAACAAGCAGAGGGGCAAAATCAAAAACGACAAGATCTTGAGGTGGAGAATTGAACTTTCCACCTACAATTACGAGATCTTGTACCGGCCTGGGAAGCTCAATGAACCCCCGGATGCTCTATCGCGTGGCACCTGCGCCAGCGCGCAGATCGATAGACTGCGGGCCCTCCACAATGACCTCTGCCACCCAGGGGTCACCAGGTTCTTCCACTTCATCAAGGCCCGCAACCTGCCTTACTCCATTGAGGAGGTCAGGACCATGACCAGGAACTGCCAAGTCTGCGCTGAGTGCAAACCGCACTTTTATAGACCAGACAGGGCTCACCTGATAAAAGCCACTCGCCCCTTCGAGCACCTGAGCGTTGATTTTAAAGGGCCTCTCCCCTCCTCCGACCGCAATGTGTACTTCCTCAACATTATTGATGAGTACTCCCGTTTCCCGTTCGCCATCCCCTGCCCGGACATGACCAGTGCCACGGTCATTAAATGTCTGAACGACCTCTTCACCCTGTTCGGTTTCACCAGCTATATCCATAGCGACCGGGGCTCATCGTTTATGAGCGACGAACTCCGCCAGTACCTGCTCGCTAGGGGTATTGCCACAAGCAGGACCACCAGTTACAACCCCCGGGGGAACGGACAGGTGGAAAGAGAGAATGCGACAGTTTGGAAGGCCGCCCTGCTAGCCATTGATGCGCTATCAATTACTCAAAGACTGAGGTTAAGCGAGTAACTAACAGGCTTTTATTAACAAGAGAATGAAGGTGTGCCTCGAGTGGTCGACCAGTCCAGAATACAGAGGGACTGTGGAGCAGTCACCTTTATACCTGGACTCGTGGGAGGAGTCAGCCGAGGCATGTACAGACATGTACACTGTGGAATACAAACCGTGGTTTACCACAAGTTCATTAAGTGATACAGTGAAAATGCAGATTAATACAAAGAAAACATGTTGTTAGTTAAGAGTAAAATACTTTTGTTTTCAGAAAAGGAGATGTAATGATATCAGCAAATAGTGATGTTACTTGCCTGTTTGATTATCATGTCTTACCAGCATAGTTGCCTGATTGGTTACTTATGCCTGACCAGCAGAGGTCATGTGACAGAGTCAAGCAGTTTAGTTTAGTTTCAGTTTCGTTCTAGATGCATCACTAGCATGATGTCTCCTGTAAATGCTGTATAAAGAGTTGAACAGACTTTAGATTAAAAGACATTCTCTTTCATAAATGTCTCATCATTGAACCCACAAAGAAATCAATACACTTGCTATGAAGGCCAACATACCATTTGCCTTCTTAACCGTCTGCTGCACCTGCATGCTTACCTTCAGCGACTGGTGCACAAGGACACCCAGGTCTCTTTGCACTTCCCCTTCTCCCAATCTATTGCCATTCAAAGAATAATCTGCCTTCCTGTTTTTGCCACCAAAGTAGATAACCTCACATTTATCCACATTATAGTGCATTTGCCATGTTTCTGCCCAAACACCCAGCCTGTCCAAATCGTACTGGAGTTTCCCGACATCCTCCTCGCAGCTTACCCTCCCGCCCAGCTTTGTGTCGTCTGCAAATTTGGAGATATTACATCCAATTCCCTCGTCCAGATCATTAATATATATTGTGAACAGCTGGGGTCCTAGGACCGATCCTTGCGGTACCCCACCAGTCACTGCCTGCCACTCGGAAAACGACCCGTTTATTCCAACTCCTTGCTTTCTGTCCGCCAAGCAGTTCTCTATCCAAGTCAATACCTTGCCCCCAATCCCATGTGCCTTAATATTGCACGCTAATCTCTTGTGTGGGACCTTATCGAAAGCCTTCTGAAAGTCCAAATACACCACAACCACTGGTTCTCCCTTATCTATTTTACCAGTTACATCCTCAAAAAATTCCAGTAGATTAGTCAAGCATGATTTATCTTTTGTAAATCCATGTTGACTTTGTCCGATCCTGTCACTGCTTTCCAAGTGCTCTGCTATTACATCTCAGGTTCCTCACTCCATCCATCTGACAGAGGCTGTGATGGTATCTCAGGGTCCTTTCACTATCCGTCTGACGGAGGTTGTGATGTTATCTCAGGGTCCTGACTCCATCCGTCTGACGGATACTGTGATGGTATCTCAGGGTCCTGACTCTACGTCTGATGGAGGTTGTGATGGTATCTCAGGGTCCTGACTCTATCCGTCTGATGGAGGCTGTGATGGTGTCTCTGTGTCCTGACTAAATCCATCAGAC
This sequence comes from Somniosus microcephalus, assembly GCF_052327205.1. Classification (NCBI taxonomy): domain Eukaryota; kingdom Metazoa; phylum Chordata; class Chondrichthyes; order Squaliformes; family Somniosidae; genus Somniosus; species Somniosus microcephalus. Next base: position 42,596 of record NW_028226304.1, on the reverse strand, counting down.
GGAGGCTGTGATGTTATCTCAGGGTCCTGACTCTACGTCTGACGTAGGCTGTGATGGTATCTCAGGGTCCTGACACTATCCGTCTGATGGAGTCTGTGATGTATCTCAGGGTCCTTACTCTATCCCTCTGATGGAGTATGTGATGGTATCTCAGGGTCCTGACTCTATCCGTCTGACGGAGGCTGTTATGGTCTCTCAGGGTCCTTACTCCATCCGTGTGATGGAGGCTGTGATGGTATCTCAGGGTCCTGACTCCATCCGTCTGACAGAGGCTGTGATGGTATCTCAGGGTCCTGACTCTACGTCGGATGGAGGTTGTGATGGTCTCTCAGGGTCCTGACTCTATCTGTCTGACGGAGGCTGTGATGGTATCTCAGGGTACTGACTCTATCCGTCTGACGGAGGCTGTGATGGTATCTCAGGGTCCTGACTCTATCCGTCTGACGGAGGTTGTGATGGTATCTCAGGGTCCTGCCTCTACGTCTGACAGAGGCCGGGATGGTATCTCACGGTCCTGACTCTATCCGTCTGACGGTGGTTGTGATTGTATCTCAGGGTCCTGACTCTATCCGTCTGACGGAGACTGTGATGGTATCTCAGGGTCCCGACTCTACGTCTGACGGAGGTTGTGATGGTATCTCAGGGTCCTGACTCTATCCGTCTGATGGAGGCTGTGATGGTGTCTCAGTGTCCTGACTAAATCCATCAGACGGAGTCTGTGATGTTATCTCAGGGTCCTGACTCTACGTCTGATGTAGGCTGTGATGGTATCTCAGGGTCCTGACTCTATCCGTCTGACGGAGTCTGTGATGTATCTCAGGGTCCTTACTCTATAGCTCTGATGGAGTATGTGATGGTATCTCAGGGTCCTGACTCTAACCGTCTGACGGAGGCTGTGATGGTATCTCAGGGTCCTTACTCTGTCCTTTTGACGGAGGTTGTGATGGTATCTCAGGGTCCTGACTCTATCCTTTTGACGGAGGTTGTGATGGTATCTCAGGGTCCTGACTCTATCCGCCTGATGGAGGCTGTGATGGTATCTCACGGTCCTGCCTCTATCCGTTTGACGAAGGTTGTGATGGTATCTCAGGGTCCTGACTCTATCTGTCTGACGGAGGCTGTGATGGTATCTCAGGGTCCTGACTCTATCCGTCTGACGGAGGTTGTGATCGTATCTCAGGGTCCTTCCTCTATCCGTCTGATGTAGGTTGTGATGGTATCTCAGGGTCCTTACTCTCTCCGTCTGACGGAGGCTGTGATGGTATCTCACGGTCCTGACTCTACGTCTGACGGAGTCTGTGATGGTATCTCAGGGTCCTGACTCTATCTGTCTGATGGAGGCTGTGATGGTATCTCAGGGTTCTGACTCTATCTGTCTGACGGAGGCTGTGATGGTATCTGAGGATCGTGACTCTATCCATCTGACGGAGCCTGCAATGATATCTCAGGGTCCTGACTCTAATTCTGACAGAGGCTGTGATGGTTTCTCACGGTCCTGACTCTAGCCGTTTGACGGAGTCTGTGATGGTATCTCAGGGTCCTGACTGTACGTCTGACGGAGGCTGTGATGGTATCTCAGGGTCCTGACTCCATCCGTCTGACGGAGACTGTGATGGTATCTCAGGGTCCGGACTCTACGTCTGACGGGGGTTGTGATGGTATCTCAGGGTCCTGACTCTATCCGTCTGACGGAGGCTGTGATGGTATCTCAGTGTCCTGAATCTATCCGTCTGACGGAGTCTGTGATGTATATCAGGGTCCTGACTCTATCCGTCTGATGGAGGCTGTGATGGTATCTCACGGTCCTGACTCTATCCGTTTGACGGAGGTTGTGATGGTATCTCAGGGTCCTGAATCTATCCGTCTGACGGAGGCTGTGATGGAATCTCAGGGTCCTGACTCTATCCGTCTGACGGAGGTTGTGATGGTATCTCAGGGTCCTTACTCTATCCGTCTGATGTAGGTTGTGATGGTATCTCAGGGTCCTTACTCTCTCCGTCTGACGGAGGCTGTGATGGTATCTCAGGGTCCTGACTCTACGTCTGACGGAGGCTGTGATGGTATCTCATGGTCCTGACTCTATCTGTCTGACGGAGGCTGTGATGGTATCTCAGGGTCCTGACTCTATCCGTCTGATGGAGGCTGCGATGGTATCTCACGGTCCTGACTCTATCCGTTTGATGGAGGTTGTGATGGTATCTCAGGTTCCTGACTCTATCCGTCTGATGCAGGTTGTGATGGTATCTCAGGGTCCTTACTCTCTCCATCTGACGGAGGCTGTGATGGTATCTCAAGGCCCTGACTCTACGTCTAACGGAGGCTGAGATGGTATCTCAGGGTCCTGACTCTATCTGTCTGACGGAGGCTGTGTTGGTATCTCAGGGTCGTGACTCTATCCGTCTGACGGAGGCTGTGATGGTATCTAAGGATCCTGACTGTATCCGTCTGATGGAGGCTGTGATGGTATCTCAGGGTCCTGACTCTATCCGTCTGACGGAGGCTGTGGTGGTATCTCAGGGTCCTGACTCTATCCGTCTGACGGAGGTTGTGATTGGATCTCAGGGTCGTGATTCTATCCATCTGACGGAGGCTGTGATGGTATCTCAGGATCCTGATTCTGCGTCTGATTGAGCTTGTGATGGTACCTCACAGTCCTGACTCTACATCTGACGCAGGCTGTGATGGTATCTCAGTCCTGACTCTACGTCTGACCGAGGCTGTGGTGGTATCTCAGGGTCCTGACTCTATCCGTCTGACAGAGGCTGTGGTGGTATCTCAGGGTCCTGACTCTATCCATCTGACGGAGGCTGCAATGGTATCTCAGGGTCCTGATTCTACGTCTGACAGAGTCTGTGGTGGTACCACATGGTCCTTACTCTATCCGTCCGACATAGGTTGTGATGCTATCTCAGGGTCCTGATTCTATCCGTCTGATGGAGGCTGTGATGGTATCTCAGGGTCCTGACTCTACGCATGTGACGGAGTCTGCGATGGTATCTCAGGGTCCTGACTCTATCCGTCTGACCGAGGCTGTGATGGTATCTCAGGGTCCTTATTCTATCTGTCTGAAGGAGGATGTGATGGTATCTCAGGGTCCTTACTCCATCCGTGTGACGGAGGCTGTGATGGAATCTCAGGGTCCTGACTCTATCCGTCTAACGGAGGCTGTGATGGTATCTCAGGGTCCTGACTGTATCCGTCTGACGGAGGCTGTGATGGTATCTCAGGGTCCTGACTCTATCTGTCTGGTGGAGGCTGTGATGGTATCCCAGGATCCTTATTCTATCCGTCTGACGGAGGCTGTGATGGTATCTCAGGGTCCTGACTCTATCCATCTGACGGAGGTTGTGATGGTATCTCAGGGTCCTGACTCTACGTCTGACAGAGGCTGTGATGGTATCTCACGGTCCTGACTCTATCTGTCTGACGGAGTTGTGATTGTATCTCATGGTCCTGACTCTACCCATCTGACGGAGGTTGTGATGGTATCTCAGGTCCTGACTCTACGTCTAACGGAGGCTGCAATGGTATCTCAGGGGCCTGACTATCCATCTGAAGGAGGCTGTGATGGTATCTCAGCGTCCTGACTCTACGTCTGACGGAGGCTGTGATGTTATCTCATGGTCCTGACTCTATCTGTCTGACGGAGGCTGTGATGGTATCTCAGGGTCCTGACTCTATCCGTCTGATGTAGGTTGTGATGGTATCTCAGGGTCCTTACTCTCTCCATCTGACGGAGGCTGTGATGGTATCTCAGGGCCCTGACTCTACGTCTAACGGAGGCTGTGATGGTATCTCAGGGTCCTGACTCTATCTGTCTGACGGAGGCTGTGTTGGTATCTCAGGGTCCTGACTCTATCCGTCTGACGGAGGCTGTGATGGTATCTAAGGATCCTGACTGTATCCGTCTGATGGAGGCTGTGATGGTATCTCAGGGTCCTGACTCTATCCATCTGATGGAGGCTGTGGTGGTATCTCAGGGTCCTGACTCTCTCCGTCTGACGGAGGTTGTGATTGGATCTCAGGGTCGTGACTCTATCCATCTGACGGAGGCTGTGATGGTATCTCAGGGTCCTGATTCTGCGTCTGATTGAGCTTGTGATGGTACCTCACGGTCCTGACTCTACATCTGACGCAGGCTGTGATGGTATCTCGGTCCTGACTCTATCCGTCTGATGGAGGCTGTGGTGGTATCTCAGGGTCCTGACTCTATCCATCTGACGGAGGCTGCAATGGTATCTCAGGGTCCTGATTCTACGTCTGACAGAGTCTGTGGTGGCATCACATGGTCCTGACTCTATCCGTCTGACATAGGTTGTGATGCTATCTCAGGGTCCTGACTCTATCCGTCTGACGGAGTCTGTGATGGTATCTCAGGGTCCTGACTCTATGCGTGTGACGGAGTCTGCGATGGTATCTCAGGGTCCTGAATCTATCCATCTGACCGAGGCTGTGATGGTATCTCAGGGTCCTTATTCTATCTGTCTGAAGGAGGATGTGATGGTATCTCAGGGTCCTTACTCCATCCGTGTGACGGAGGCTGTGATGGAATCTAAGGGTCCTGAATCTTTCCATCTGACGGAGGTTGTGATGGTATCTCAGGTTCCTTACTCTCTCGGTCTGACGGAGGCTCTGATGGTATCTCAGGGTCCTGACTCTACGTCTGACGGAGGCTGTGATGGTATCTCAGGGTCCTGACTCTATCCGTTTGACGGAGGTTGTGATGGTATCTCAGAGTCCTGACTCTATCCGTCTGACAGAGGCTTTGATGGTATCTCAGGGTCCTGACTGTGTCCGTCTGACGGAGGCTGTGATGGTATCTCAGGGTCCTGACTCTATCTGTCTGGTGGAGGCTGTGATGGTATCCCAGGATCCTTATCCTATCCATCTGACGGAGGCTGTGATGGTATCTCAGGGTCCTGACTCTATCCATCTGACGGAGGTTGTGATGGTATCTCGCTCCTGACTCTACGTCTGACCGAGGCTGTGGTGGTATCTCAGGGTCCTGACTCTATCCGTCTGACAGAGGCTGTGGTGGTATCTCAGGGTCCTGACTCTATCCATCTGACGGAGGCTGCAATGGTATCTCAGGTTCCTGATTCTACGTCTGACAGAGTCTGTGGTGGTATCACATGGTCCTGACTCTATCCGTCTGACATAGGTTGTGATGCTATCTCAGGGTCCTGATTCTATCCATCTGACGGAGGCTGTGATGGTATCTCAGGGTCCTGACTCTACGCATGTGACAGAGTCTGCGATGGTATCTCAGGGTCCTGACTCTATCCGTCTGACCGAGGCTGTGATGGTATCTCAGGGTCCTTACTCCATCCGTGTGACGGAGGCTGTGATGGAATCTCAGGGTCCTGACTCTATCCGTCTGACGGAGGCTGTGGTGGTATCTCAGGGTCCTGACTGTATCTGTCTGATGGAGGCTGTGATGGTATCTCAGGGTCCTGACTCTATCTGTCTGGTGGAGGCTGTGATGGTATCCCAGGATCCTTATTCTATCCGTCTGACGGAGGCTGTGACGGTATCTCAGGGTCCTGACTCTATCCGTCTGATGTAGGTTGTGATGGTATCTCAGGGTCCTTACTCTCTCCATCTGACGGAGGCTGTGATGGTATCTCAGGGCCCTGACTCTACGTCTAACGGAGGCTGTGATGGTATCTCAGGGTCCTGACTCTATCTGTCTGACGGAGGCTGTGTTGGTGTCTCAGGGTCGTGACTCTATCCGTCTGACGGAGGCTGTGATGGTATCTAAGGATCCTGACTGTATCCGTCTGATGGAGGCTGTGATGGTATCTCAGGGTCCTGACTCTATCCGTCTGACGGAGGCTGTGGTGGTATCTCAGGGTCCTGACTCTATCCGTCTGACGGAGGTTGTGATTGGATCTCAGGGTCGTGACTCTATCCATCTGACGGAGGCTGTGATGGTATCTCAGGGTCCTGATTCTGCATCTGATTGAGCTTGTGATGGTACCTCATGGTCCTGACTCTACATCTGACGCAGGCTGTGATGGTATCTCGGTCCTGACTCTATCCGTCTGATGGAGGCTGTGGTGGTATCTCAGGGTCCTGACTCTATCCATCTGACGGAGGCTGCAATGGTATCTCAGGGTCCTGATTCTATGTCTGACAGAGCCTGTGGTGGTATCACATGGTCCTGACTCTATCCGTCTTACATAGGTTGTGATGCTATCTCAGGGTCCTGACTCTATCCGTCTGACGGAGTCTGCGATGGTATCTCAGGGTCCTGAATCTATCCGTCTGACCGAGGCTGTGATGGTATCTGAGGGTCCTTATTCTATCTGTCTGAAGGAGGATGTGATGGTATCTCAGGGTCCTTACTCCATCCGTGTGACGGAGGCTGTGATGGAATCTCAGGGTCCTGACTCTATCCGTCTGATGGAGGCTGTGATGGTATCTCAGGGTCCTTACTCTATCCGTTTGACGGAGGTTGTGATGGTATCTCAGGTTCCTTACTCTCTCGGTCTGACGGAGGCTGTGATGGTATCTCAGGGTCCTGACTCTACGTCTGACGGAGGCTGTGATGGTATCTCAGGGTCCTGACTCTAGCCATCTGACGGAGGCTGCAATGGTATCTCAGGGTCCTGATTCTACGTCTGACAGAGGCTGTGATGGTATCTCAGGGTCCTGACTCTATCCGTTTGACGGAGGTTGTGATGGTATCTCAGAGTCCTGACTCTATCCGTCTGACAGAGGCTGTGATGGTATCTCAGGTTCCTGACTGTGTCCGTCTGACGGAGGCTGTGATGGTATCTCAGGGTCCTGACTCTATCTGTCTGGTGGAGGCTGTGATGGTATCCCAGGATCCTTATTCTATCCATCTGACGGAGGCTGTGATGGTATCTCAGGGTCCTGACTCTATCCATCTGACGGAGGTTGTGATGGTATCTCAGGGTCCTGACTCTACGCCTGACAGAGGCTGTGATGGTATCTCACGGTCCTGACTCTATCCGTCTGACGGAGGTTGTGATTGTATCTCATGGTCCTGACTCTACCCATCTGACGGAGGTTGTGATGTTATCTCAGGGTCCTGACTCTACGTCTAACGGAGGCTGCAATGGTATCTCAGGGGCCTGACTATCCGTCTGAAGGAGGCTGTGATGTTATCTCAGGGTCCTTACTCTATCCATCTGACGGAGGCTGTGATGGTATCTCAGGGTCCTGACTCTACGTCTGACGGAGGATGTGATGGTATCTCAGGTTCCTCACTCTGTCTGTCTGACGGAGGTTTTGATGGTATCTCCGGTTCCTGACTCTATCCTTGTGACGGACGTTGTGATGGTATCTCAGGTTCCTGACTCTATCCGTCTGACGGAGGCTGTGATGGTATCTCCGGGTCCTGACTCTATCCGTCTGACGGAGGTTGTGATGGTATCTCAGGTTCCTGACTCTATCCGTCTGATGGAGGTTGTGATGGTATCTCAGGTCCTGACTCTATCCATGTGACGGAGGCTGTGATGGTATCTCAGGGTCCTTACACTATCCATGTTGTTATGTTCATAATAAATAGACGTTTTCATTATGAACAGCTAGCTTGTGCTAGTCATTTATTCAGCCATGTGTACGAGTGTACAGGCATCCATCTTGACTACTGCCTTGTGGGTAGCCCACTACTAAACTTACAGCTCCACCTAGTTTACCATTCTAGAATGACATGTTAATGATCATTACATCCCCCTTCCTTAGAGGTTAATCAAAATCAATATCAATCAATCATAACGACATAAACATCTTCACAACAGTCAACACATTTCCAAAGCTTTACTTTGTGAACTCTAAGCTTTTCATTCTTTTATTATTGTTTTCTTTGTACTCAAAGATTAAGTTTAGCAGGCTTTTTTACTTCACGTGTGGATCTTCTCAGCACTGGTAAGTCTGATGTGTTTTCATGAGAGCCTGTATGTGTGTTTGTGTTAGATTGTTCTGGTGGTGAGTCACAAGATTCAGTTGCGGCATTGTCATCGATTTGCTCTTGGATAGTTTCTTGTGTTTTCAGGAGGGAACGACGGTTCCTCCTGAGAATCTGTCCTTCCTCAGTTCTAACAGTGTATGACCTTGGTCCTCCTTCCTCAAGAACTGTAGCTTTCCTGTTCCATGCATCTGGATCCTCAATCCTGACAACATCATCCCTTGTCAATGGTTTCAGAGTTTTGGATGACTTGTCATAGTGCGATTTCTGTTTCAGCTTTAACAGTTGAAGTCTCTGTCTCAGTTCTTTACTCTGCTTTTCTTTTGCACAGCAGGGTAGCATGGTGCGCAACTTGTGACCCATTAGGAGTTCAGCAGGTGAAGAACCAGAATCTAAAGCGGAGGCTCGGTAGCTCAGCAGGGCAAGATAAGGATCAGACTTGCTTTCTGTTGCTTTCTTCAGTAGCTGTTTGAGAACTTGAACACCTTTCTCTGCCTTACCATTCGACTGAGCATACAGAGGACTGGATGTGATGTGTTGAAAGTCATAATGTGCTGCAAACTGTTACCACTCCTTACAGTTGAAGCACGGACCATTGTTGCTAACGGCAATCCTGGGAATTCCATGTCTGGCGAAGATGGATTTAACATGCATTATGACACTGCTTGCTGATGTGCTTGAGAGCAGCGCCATCTCAGGATAGTTAGAATAATAGTCAATCACTATTAGATAGTCTTTACCATTCAAATGAAAGACGTGCATACCAACCTTTTGCCATGGTGCTGTTGGTAAGTCAGCTACTATCATTTGTTCCTTTGCTTGTTTGTTTTGGTGTTTCTGACATGTCTCACATTTGCCTATCATGTTCTCAATGTCCTTATTTATGCCAGGCCAATAAACAGTGTCTCTTGCTCTCCTTTTGCATTTTTCAATTCCGAGGTGTCCTTCATGAATCCTTTTGAGCATGTCTCGACGTAGAGCCTGTGGAATGACTATTCTGTTCTGTTTTAGTAATAGTCCACTTGCGACACTCAACACTGACCTGATGTGATAGTACTTTGGACAGGAACCTTTTGGCCAACCATGATGAATGTTCTCTATTACTGTTTGTAATGCTGTATCTTTTACTGCTATTTGCTTTGATTTTGTTTCTGACATGGGCAGCGCAGCAGTGACCATACTCACATGAACATCCACGTCTTCCTCAGTAGAGCTCACATGACTCATTGTGGGTGCTCGGGATAGTGCACCTGCTAACACTATGTGTTTGTCTGGTGTGTAGATCAGTTCAAAGTCATATCTTTGCAGCTTCATCATGAGTCGTTGAATCCTTGGAGACATCTCATTCAGGTTTTTTTTTATGATGGCAACCAGTGGGCAGTGGTCTGTCTCAACTGTGAAGGTGGGAAGTCCATATATGTAGCCATGGAACTTTTCTAGTCCAACTACCAAGCCTAGTCATTCCTTTTCAATCTGGGTGTATCGACACTCAGAATCAGTCATAGACCTGGAGGCATAGGCAACAGGCTTCCAATCTTCACCCTCTGCTTGTAGCAAGACCGCACCTAGGCCATCTTTTGATGCATCCGTTGACACTTTGATTCTCTTTGTTGGGTCAAAGAAGGTGAGTACAGGTGTGGTTGTCAGCACTGTTTTGAGGTTCATCCACTCTTGTTCATGTCTTTCTGTCCATGCGAGCTCATTTGTTTTATGTAGCAGGTCTCGTAGACAGGCTGTCTTGGCTGACAAGTTAGGAATGAACTTTCCAATGAAGTTTATCATCCCCATGATGCGTAGCACTCCTTTTTTGTCAGTGGGTCGGGGCATTTTGAGTATGGTGTTTACTTTTTCCATATCTGGCTCTATTCCTTTACCAGATAGATTATCTCCTAGGAAAGTGACTTCCTGGACGCCAAACTGACACTTGGCTTTGTTGAGCTTCAGTCCATTCCGGCGTATGCTCTGTAGCACTTTAGTCAGTCTCTCATTGTGTTCTTTCAGTGTGGAGCCCCAGATGATGATGTCATCAACATAGACCCGAACTCCTTCCAGACCTTCAATTATGTGCTCCATCGCTCTATGAAAGATTTCAGATGCAGATATTATCCCGAAAGGCATTCTGAGGAAACAATACCTGCCAAATGGTGTGTTGAAGGTACAGTATTTGGTGCTCTCTTCATCCAGTTTTAGTTGCCAAAATCCTTGTGAGGCATCGAGCTTTGTGAAGTATCTGGCACCTGACATTTCACTGGTGATTTCTTCTCGCTTGGGAATCTGGTAGTGTTCATGTTTTATGTTTGCATTTAAGTCCTTTGGATCCATGCATACTCTTAGATCATTGTTCTTTTTCTTTACACTTACCATGGAGTTAACCCAGTCTGTTGGCTCTTCGACTTTCCTGATGACTCCTAGTGTGGTCATTCTGTCCAGTTCTTTCTTGAGCCGGTCACGTAGGGGTGCTGGAACTCTCCATGGAGCATGTACCACTGGCTCAGCATCCTCCTTTAGCTGGATCTTGTAAGTGAATGGTAGAACTCCAAATCCTTTGAACACATCCTGGAAATTACTCACTACAGAATCCACTGAGTCATCTGGTCTGCTTATGGCACAGTTTATACGGTAGACTCTCTTGACCAGTTCTAAGTCCTCACAAGCTTTGTCACCTAGTAGTGAATCAAGTCCTTCAGCCACAACAGAAAACATGAGATGATGCACTTTGTCTTTGACTGTCACTTTAAGTGTGCATACACCTAAGCTATCTATTTTCTGTCCATTATAGTTCTTCAGTAGTACTGACTTTTTCTGTATTTTGGGCTTTTCTTTCATATTTTTAATGTCACTCATACTGATTAAGTTTGCTTTTGCCCCAGTGTCTAGTTTCAGTGTAACTAATGCTCCATTTACCTGCAGTGACATCATCCATTTGTCCTCTTTTACTGCATTAACTTTATGTTCAGCATTGTCCATTCCTGAGGGCTGCACATTTTCTGTATCCTTTTCTTTCTTGTCACATGACACCATTCCTACAAAAAATGTCTCACTTAAATCAGTGTCCTCAATCACATTGACTTGTTGCCCTTTCTTTGTTTTTACTTTTGAAAAGCATTGTTTAGCAAAGTGATTCTTTCCATTACATTTTGTGCACATTTTTCCAAACGCTGGGCATTGTCTTGACTGGTGCTGGTAACCACAGCATTTACAATTAAAAATTCCATCCTCTGATTGCTTTGCATTTCTGTTTCTTCCCTTTGTAGGACACAGCATCGACAGCAGCACAGTCACTCATTACAGTTGCATTATTATTAATTTCACTGAAAGTCTTTGCGTGCTGTTGAGCTAGCTCACTGGCATGGCATATTTTCACAGCATCCTCCAATGTTAGTTCAGTTTCTCTCAACAAACGTTCCCTGACTTTTTTATCATGAATACCAAACACAATCTGGTCACGAATCATGGATGATTTCAGGTCAGAGAAATTACATGTCTGTGCTTTCAGTTTCAGATCGGTCAGAAAGCTATCAAAAGTCTCATTTTGCTGCTGTGTCTGTGAACGGAACATGTACCTCTCATAGGTCTCGTTCTTTTTTGGAGAACAATGTGTATCAAACTTCTTTACTACATCGTCCATCTTTTCTCTGTCCTCCTCTTGATCAAATACAAATGTATTAAATACCTCTATCGCCTGTGGGCCTGCAACCGTGAGCAGTAATGCTATTTTCCTTGCGCCTGGCTTCGTACCGAACCCGATGGCAGCAATGTAGAGTTCGAATTGTTGTTTGAAAGTCCGCCAATTGCAGTCGACATTCCCCGTGAGTTTCAAACCCTCCGGTGGCTTCAAATTCTCCATGTCGTGTTTCACAATATTCAGCAGATATTACCAATCCTGGTACCATGTTATTATGTTCATAAATAAATAGACGTTTTCATTATGAACAGCTAGCTTGAGCTAGTCATTTATTCAGCCATGTGGAAAAGTGTACAGGCATCCATCTTGACTACTGCCTTGTGGGTAGCCCACTACTAAACATACAGCTCCACCTAGTTTACCATTCTAGAGTGACATGTTACTGATCATTACATCCCCTTCCTTAGAGGTTAATCAAAATCAATATCAATCAATCATAACGACATAAACATCTTCACAACAGTCAACACATTTTCAAAGCTTTACTTTATGAACTCTAAGCTTTTCATTCTTTTATTATAGTTTTCTTTGTACTCAAAGATTAAGTTTAGCAGGCTTTTTTACTTCAAGTGTGGATCTTCTCAGCACAGGTAAGTCTGATGTATTTTCATGAGAGCCTGTATGTGTGTTTGTGTTAGATTGTTCTGGTGGTGAGTCACAAGATTCAGTTGCGGCATTGTCATCGATCTGCTCTTGGATAGTTTCTTGTGTTTTCAGGAGGGAACGACGGTTCCTCCTGAGAATCTGTCCTTCCTCAGTTCTAACAGTGTATGACCTTGGTCCTACTTCCTCAAGAACTGTAGCTTTCCTGTTCCATGCATCTGGATCCTCAATCCTGACAACATCATCCCTTGTCAATGGTTTCAGAGTTTTGGATGACTTGTCTTAGTGTGATTTCTGTTTCAACTTTAACAGTTGAAGTCTCTGTCTCAGTTCCTTACTCTGCTTTTCTTTTGCACAGCAGGGTAGCGTGGTGCGCAACTTGCGACCCATTAGGAGTTCAGCAGGTGAAGAACCAGAGTCTAAAGGGGAGGCTCGGTAGCTCAGCAGGGTGAGATAAGGATCAGACTTGCTTTCTGTTGCTTTCTTCAGTAGCTGTTTGAGAACTTGAACACCTTTCTCTGCCTTACCATTCGACTGAGCATACAGAGGACTGGATGTGATGTGTTGAAAGTCATAATGTGCTGCAAACTGTTGCCACTCCTTACGGTTGAAGCATGGACCATTGTTGCTAACGGCAATCCTGGGAATTCCATGTCTGGCGAAGATGGATTTAACATGCATTATGACACTGCTAGAATGACATGTTACTGATCATTACATGTCTGACGGAGACTGTGATGGTATCTCAGGGCCCTTACTCTATCCGTCTGATGGAGGCTGTGATGGTATCTCAGGGTCCTGACTCAATCCATCAGATGGAGGCTGTGATAGTATCTCAGGGTCCTGACTCTACGTCTGACGTAAGCTGTGATGGTATCTCAGGGTCCTGACTCTATCCGTCTGACGGAGCCTGTGATGGTATCTCAGGGTACTTAATCTATCCCTCTGACGGCGGTTGTGATGGTATCTCAGGGTCCTTACTCCATCCGTCTGACGGAGACTGTGATGGTATCTCAGGGTCCTGACTCTATCCGCCTGACGGAGGCTGTGATGGTATCTCAGGGTCCTGACTCTGCGTCTGACGTAAGCTGTGATGGTATCTCAGGGTCCTGACTCTATCCGTCTGACGGAGCCTGTGATGGTATCTTAGGGTCCTTAATCTATCCCTCTGACGGCGGTTGCGATGGTATCTCAGGGTCCTTACTCCATCCGTCTGACGGAGACTGTGATGGTATCTCAGGGTCCTGACTCTATCCGCCTGACGGAGGCTTTGATGGTATCTCAGGGTCCTTACTCTATCCGTCTGATGGAGGTTGTGATGGTATCTCAGGGTCCTGACTCTATCCATCTGATGGAGGTTGTGATGGTATCTCAGAGTCCTGACTCTATTCATCTGACGGAGGCTGTGATGGTATCTCAGGGTCCTGACTCTATCCATCTGATGGAGGTTGTGATGGTATCTCAGAGTCCTGACTCTATTCATCTGACGGAGGCTGTGATGGTATCTCAGGGTCCTGACTCTATCCGTCTGACGGAGACTGTGATGGTATCACAGGGTCCTGACTCCACGTCTGATGGAGGATGTGATGGTATCTCAGGGTCCAGACTCTCTCCGTCTGACAGAGGCTGTGATGGTATCTCAGGTTCCTGACTCTATCCATCTGACGGTGGCTGTGATGGTATCTCAGGTTCCTGACTCTATCCGTCTGACAGAGGTTGTGATGGTGTCTCAGGTCCTGACTCTATCCATCTGACGGAGGCTGTGATGGTATCTCAGGGTCCTTACACTATCCGTTTGATGGAGGTTGTGATGTTATCTCAGGGTCCTTACTCTATCCGTCTGACAGAGGCTGTGATGTTATCTCAGGGTCCTGACTCTATCCATCTGACGGAGGCTGTGATGCTATCTCAGAGTCCTGACTCTATCCGTCTGATGGAGGCTGTGATGGTATCTCAGGATCCTGACTCTACGTCAGACGGAGGTTCTGATGGTATCTCAGGGTCCTGACTCTATCCATCTGACGGAGGCTGTGATGGTATCTCAGGATCCTGACTCTACGTCAGACGGAGGTTGTGATGGTATCTCAGGGTCATGACTCTATCCATCTGACGGAGGCTGTGATGGTATCTCAGGGCCCTTACTCTATCCGTCTGATGGAGGCTGTGATGGTATCTCAGGGTCCTGACTCAATCCATCAGATGGAGGCTGTGATAGTATCTCAGGGTCCTGACTCTACGTCTGACGTAAGCTGTGATGGTATCTCAGGGTCCTTACTCCATCCGTCTGACGGAGACTGTGATGGTATCTCAGGGTCCTGACTCTATCCGCCTGACGGAGGCTTTGATGGTATCTCAGGGTCCTTACTCTATCCGCCTGACGGAGGTTGTGATGGTATCTCAGGGTCCTGACTCTATTCATCTGACGGAGGCTGTGATGGTATCTCAGGGTCCTGACTCTATCCGTCTGACGGAGACTGTGATGGTATCACAGGGTCCTGACTACACGTCTGATGGAGGATGTGATGGTATCTCAGGGTCCAGACTCTCTCCGTCTGACGGAGGCTGTGATGGTATCTCAGGTTCCTGACTCTATCCGTCTGACAGAGGTTGTGATGGTATCTCAGGGTCCTTACACTATCCGTTTGACGGAGGTTGTGATGTTATCTCAGGGTCCTTGCTCTATCCGTCTGACAGAGGCTGTGATGTTATCTCAGGGTCCTGACTCTATCCGTCTGACGGAGGCTGTGATGCTATCTCAGAGTCCTGACTCTATCCGTCTGACGGAGGCTGTGATGGTATCTCAGGATCCTGACTCTATCCGTCTGACGGAGGCTGTGATGGTATCTCAGGGTCCTTACTCTATCTGTCTGACGGAGGCTGTGATGGTATCTCAGGGTCCTGACTCTACGCCTGACGGAGGTTGTGATGGTATCTCAGGTCCTGACTATCCATCTGACGGAGGCTGTGATGGTATCTCAGGGTCCTGACTCTACGACTGACGGAGGATGTGATGGTATCTCAGGGTCCTGGCTCTACCCGTCTGACGGAGGCTGTGATGGTATCTCAGGGTGCTGACTATCCATCTGACGGAGGTTGTGATGATATCTCAGTGTCCTGATTCTATACATCGGACGGAGATTGTGCTGGTATGTCAGGGTCCTGACTCTATCCGTCTAACGGAGGCTGTGATGGTATCTCAGGGTCCTGACTCCATCCGTCTGATGGAGGTTGTGATGTTATCTCAGGGTCCTGACTCTATCTGTCTGACGGAGGTTGTGATGGTATCTCAGGGTCCTGACTCTATCCGTCTGACGGAGGCTGTGATGGTATCTCAGGGTCCTGACTCTATCCGTCTGATGGAGGTTGTGATGGTATCTCAGGGTCCTGACTCTCTCCGTCTGATGGAGGTTGTGATGGTATCTCAGAGTCCTGACTCTATCTGTCTGACGGATGTTGTTATGGTATCTCAGGGTCCTGGCTCTATACATTAGATGAAGGCTGTGATGGTATCTCAGGGTCCTGACTCTATCTGTCTGACGGAGGTTGTTATGGTATCTCAGGGTCCTGGCTCTCTACATTAGATGGAGGCTGTGCTGGTATCTCAGGGTCCTGACTCTATCTGTCTTCTCCAACCCAGAGGAATCTTAAACTGCCAGAGTGTGGGCAGTCACTGTGTGGGTCGATGTGGCACTGGCTGTGTCAGTACGCTGCTCCCACCATTGTTACAGGGCCACATTCACATCTTGGGGAGCACGAGGAGAATCTTAGAATGATACTGCACAGAAGGAGGCCATTCAGCCCATCGTGCCTGTGCTGTCTCTTTGAAAGAGCTCTCTGATTAGTCCCACTCCCCTGCTCGTTCTCCCCTTCAAGTGTTTATCCAATTCTCTTTTGAAATGTACTATTGAATCTCCTTCCACCGCCCTTTCAGGCAGCGCGTTCCAGATCACAATGATTTGTTGTGTAAAAAAAATTCTCCTCCTCTCCCCTCTGGTTCTTTTGCCAATTATCTTAAATCTGTGTCCTCTGGTTACTGACCCTCCTGCCACTGGAAACAGTTTCTCCTTATTTACTTGACCCAAGTTCCTCATAATTTTGAACACCTCTATTAAATCTCCCCTTAACCTTACCTTAACCTGCTCTAAGGAGAACAATCCCAGCTCTCTCCACATAACTGAAGTCCCTCATCCCCTGGTACCATTCTGGTCAATCTCCTCTGCACCCTCTCCAAGACGCAGACATTCTTGCTAAAGTGTGGTGCCCAGAGTTGCACACAATACTCCAGCTGAAAGAAGCATAACTTTTAAGCGGCACTTAGAGGCAACAGGCTGGGAGGAATCATGGAATTGTGGCAAAGCCACTAAGAGACTCTCACAGTGACTTGTATAATTGCCTTTAATCATGTTTATTACCTTTTAATGTTGGCTCTGGTTAAACAGAGCTAGATCGACAAAATCACGATCTGACGTGATGACGTCATCACGTGGGTCATGTGATGTCACCAACGGCGGGAAACATGATGACATCATGACGTCAGAGTTAGAGGGCGTTTCCAGCCAGCCCTCGTGTGGAGTGATAGTGAATAGACCTGTTTAGAACTTCTCTTGCATTTTCTTGTTTTGTGAAGTTTCAGTACATTAAACTCAGTTTGTTAACTACTAGTGAGTTTATAGATTCTTTGCTAGGAGTGCAGAGACTCCTACAGAATCATAGAAATTCAGGGCACATTGTGTCTGTGCTGGTCGAAAAAGAGCTATCCAGCCTCATCCCACTTTCCAGCTCTTGGTCCGTAGCCCTGTAGGCTACGGCACTTCAAGTGCATATCCAAGCACTTTTTAAATGTGATGAGGGTTTCTACCTCGACCACCCTTTCAGGCAGTGAGTCCCAGACCCCCACCACCCTCTGGGTGAAAAAAGTTCTCCTCAACTCCCCTCTGATCCTTCTACCAATTACTTTAAATCTCTGCCACTAAATGTCAGCTGTGGCTCAGTGGGTAGCACTCTCTAGGTGGGAGGGGCTAGGAGTGAACCAGGTGTTACTGGTTGCCTGATTGCAGCAGGGAGTTGGAGTGAGTTTGCAAAAAGTTGGTGGTGGGTTTTGGGGGTTTTGTTTTCAGGTTTTAGGGCCTTTTTGGCCCACAAAAACAGCCAGATGGCTGCTGAGGGGTCCGGAGTACCGGGCCCCTCTGAGGACAGTGTTCCCAAGAGGAATTTAATTAGGGAAGAAACGATGGTTGGAAGGGAAAGAAAAAGGTCCAAAGATTTGGGCCGGGACCCCAGGAGGTTTGGAAAAGAAAACACGGTGGTGGTTCAGTGTGAGGATAAGGAGACACGAGCTTGGGATATTATCCAAGCGGTACATGAGGACTGTGGCGCGGGAAGCTGCTTTGCCTGCCGACCAAAGCCGAATGTTGGGTTCGAGGTGACGGTGTAGAATTTCGCAATAATTTCGAAATTTTCTACAGCTCCGAAGATTATATTTTTGATCAAAGATAAACCTGGATAGAATATACCTTTAAAAATCCAGAGATCAAAATGGCCGTCAGACCTCATGGCAGAAGACAAAAGACAGTCTCTCTTCAAAGCACGGGCTGACAAAAAGGACTTGAAAGGCAACCTGTGTGTCTGTGAAAAAGGAAAATCAAAGATGGCTGTCCGGCCTCGTGGCAAAAGACACAACACAGCCTGTGTGCATATGGAAAGGAAAATCAAAGATGGCTGACAAAGGATTTAGAAAAACCCCAGCCTCTGAAGCAATGAGGTATTTAAACTGTCAATCAAAGGCAGTTTAGGGAGTTTCACCGCAGGACAATTGATGTTTGTTTACAGGAAGTCTACAATGTTGACACAAAGGCTTAACCACTTAAAGCTGTCAATCAATTGCGGTTGCACTAACCACAGGACAATGGCTTTGTTTACACTAACATCCAAGGGCTGTTTACCCAGCAATTAAGGAAACAGACATGTTTTTTTCAAACTGAGACAGCTTTATTCAACCCAGTTTAAACGAATGGGTAATTCATCCAAACCCCATCACAGTCAATGGGGGCAGTTTGGATCCCTTTTGTTTAGCCCAGATACATCCGGATTTGGGTGCGAGGATTTCGGCTCCAAATGGGGTATAAAGATAGCTTCTCAGGAAGCCATCTCTCTCTCTCTCTGCCGCCTCACCTCCGTGCTCTGCCTACAGAAGAACACCTCAACAAGCCCGCCCAAAGGAGTGGAATACCAGCAGTTACTTTTAAACACCGAGGTATCTCCATTTCAGGGTGGTGAAGAATCTAAGACCGCAGGGGCATGGAGCAGGCGTTCTCTGGTGAGCATAGATTTTCTGACCCATCACAAGGCAACTTAGATAGGTATTTAGGGGTGGGAATTAAGGGGAATTATTGTTAAATTGTGATTTTAGTCAATTTTCCCTCGTTGTGTCTGTTCTCTCCTCCCCTATTAAGTAAGTGTTGTACTAAGAAAAGGTGCTGTAGTAAGCAAAGTGTACTGTATTAAAGGTGTGCTGCACTAGTTAAAAGTGCTGTATTTAAGTAAAAGAGTGTTGTACCAAGCAGAAGAGTGCTGTAGTAGACACTAAGTGTACTGTGAGAAGTAAAAGTGCTGTATTTAAGTAAAAGAGTGTTGTACTAAGCAGAAGAGTGCTGTAGTAGACACTAGGGCCTAGAAATTCGGTGGGGTTAGCGCCCAATTAGAGGCGTTAGAGGGCCTTGCGCCGGAATTATAGCCGCGATCGAAATTGCGTTGGGCCCTACCATCGGCGTTAGCCGGTAGCGCTGCGCCGGCACCGATGACGTCATCGGTGTGCGCAGCATCCCGGTTGCCGTGGTAACGTAGCGCCGGCGCATTAAGGTGGAGTGGCGGCCGGCCGCTTTCCCGGCGGCCGCCTGCCCGCACCTCCCTCCCCGGACTCCTCCACCACCCCCCCGCGGCACTGATGTGTGTGGCCCGCGAGCCCGGCACTTCTCCGAGGTGCCGGGCTCATTTTTCGGGCGAATC
Organism: Somniosus microcephalus; assembly: GCF_052327205.1. Taxonomy (NCBI): domain Eukaryota; kingdom Metazoa; phylum Chordata; class Chondrichthyes; order Squaliformes; family Somniosidae; genus Somniosus; species Somniosus microcephalus. The sequence goes on along the minus strand of NW_028226304.1, from coordinate 23,367 downwards.
GACCGGTCAGCGGTCGGCTGCAGGCAGCTCCTCCTTAACAGAAGGAGGAGGCCTGCAGTACCCCAGCCTGCCGCACCGCATCGGGTGCCGCAGCGGGGGATTAGCGCCGCAAACCTGCATTCAGCGCCCATAGTGAGGCGCTGAAACCCTCCATTAGCGCCCGCAGCCGTCTGGGTGCGGGGCAGCTGAATTTTTGGCGGGCGCAGCGGCAATTATCGCGGGCGCAAAATTTCGGGCGCAAAAGCCCTGGCGGAGGCAAACCTAATTTCTAGGCCTAAGTGTACTGTGAGAAGTAAAGTGTTGTATTTAAGTAAAGGAGTGTTGCACTAAGCAAAAGTGTGCTGTAATGGACAATAAGTGTACTGTCTTTAAGTAAAAGTGTTGTATTAAGCATAGGAGTGTTGTATTGATTATTTTCAATTTATTTATTTTTATTTCAATAAATACTGGTCTGTATTGCACCCAACCATGAGTCTCGTTTCTGTCTAAATCACTGCTGAATAAGTCCGGTGGTCAGAACCAGGAAAGGGGAGCGATTCGAAACCGCACGGGGCTCTGGAGCAGCTCAGAGACTTCTGACTAGCCAGAGACTATAACCCCAGTTATAACCCCATCCCCGTTAATTCCTACAACGGTCAGTGGCCGAGAGGAGGTGGAAAGACTTTTACTCAGTCTGAAAGTTGGCGATAAGGTCTTGGAGGTATCTCTGCTATATTCGGAAGAGGTGGTGGTCTCATTCTTAAACTTGCCAGTTTATATTGAGGACGAAGTGCTAATCAAAAAGTTGGAGTCGTGGGACATTAAAATTTGCTCAGCAATAAAGAGGAGGTACTATCCAGGAACACGGGTAGCAGATGGAACCCGTTACGTAAAGGTGCGGTTCCCAGAGGGGGTGAGGTCATTACCGTACAGCATGAAATTCAGGACACTGGAAGGAGTGCAGTACTTTCGAGTGCTGCATGATAACCAAGTGAAGGTTTGCTATTATTGTCTTGGACACGACCATCTTGTAAGAAACTGTCCAGACTTGTACTGTTATAATTGTGGTGAGTCTGGACACATCGCTCGGAGCTGCAAGGCGGCGAGCTGTGGGGTGTGTCACAAAGGCCCCACCCGCTGTGAGTGTGAGGCAGAAGGAAGCTCTATGGGAGATGGGAGAAGGAGCAGGAGATGTGAGTGGAACGGCTGGAGGAGCGGAGCAGTCGGAGGATACAGCTGGTAAATTGAAGGAGAAAAGAGCACAGGAAGAGGCAGAAAATTGCGGAGCAGAGAACAGGATGGAGATGGTGGAAAACACACCAAGTACATGGGAAAAGAACAAAGATAGCACCGGGCAGCAAGGGTCGAGTGCAGACTCGAGCCTTAATGCAGTTCAGCTCTCCCCAAAGAATCTGGTGTCCGCGGGGGGAGAGGAGGCGGGAGCGGGGTGCGTGGTAAATGTAAGTACTCCAAAGAAAGATGGGGAGTCGGACATCTCAGGGAGCAGGAGGGGGCAAGACAAGGAGAGGGTGCAAGAGGCGGGAGCCTTAAAGGGGCAGCAGGATGGGAGCGGCGAGACAAAGACGCCAGAAGGGAACAATATAGGTGCGCCATTGTCCCATAAAGAGAAGGATCAGGGAGCAAAAGTCAGACGTGGAGATGAGGTCGAAGGGAGAGGCACTGTTGGAGAAACTGCGATAGCAGGAAGACTCTCTATGGGAGATGATGTATCTGACGGGGAGCAGGATTATGTATCTGATGAGGAGCAGGCACAGAGGGTTGCAGAAGAGCTTGAGAGTGAGGAATTAGAGGGGGACAGAGACATGGAAGTCGGGGGTGGGGTGGCATCATATGGAAAGGGAAAGGTTAGTGAGGGGCAGAAGGAGGGAGCAAGGGCAGCTCCTGGGCCCAAACTTAATGCAAGAGGCTGAAACAGCAGGGAGGGTTCAAACAGGAGGTGAAAAAGAGCCAGAGGCTGCAGGAAAAAGCAACAGCTGCCCGAAAAGTTGAGAAGGAGCATGAGAGGAGGGAAGAGCCAGAGATTAAATGATGGGGAGATTATCAGGCATACTTCCCTTCTTTGGAGCCATGAATACATTGGTCTCGATTAATGTGAACGGACTGAGGGGTGAGAAGAAATTGCAGCAGTTGTTGCAGGGTTTTAAAGGTTCGGACTTGTGTCTGCAAGAAACCTTTTGGGATGAGGATATCCCAGAAAGAGTTCAGAAGGTTTGGAAGGGAGAGGTGTTTGCAAGTTGTGCAAACAATAACCGTAGAGGGGTGGCTGTTTTGGTGAGTCCGTCCATAAAAGAGAACGTTGCCTTGGTGGACAAGGACACTGAGGGGAGATTTTTACGGCTAAGGGTAAAAATGGAGGGATTTAATTGCGATCTCTTTAATATCTATGCACCGAACAACCATTGCAAGCGTCGCGAGTTTTTTTGGGGTTATTCACTGAAGCGGCAGAGGTGGAAAATCCTTGTATAGTGGGGGATTTTAATGTATTTTTATCTCAGATGGACATTTCAGCCCAGATGACCTTTAAGAATTGTTAGATCCGTGATTCTTAGAGTATGATGTTTTCCAATAACTACACAGAGGCTGTAACTTAACAATCAACAGGTGTTTACTGGAGTAGGGTAGTCTCAAGACTGGCAGTACAGAGGCATGCTCAAAGCTTATATACAGGTGTGGTCACTGCCGGTACTACAGTGTATAGGAGCTGTAAAAGTAGTTCTCTCTTAAAGGTACATACACTACAATTCCTCCCCTTTTAGATTAGCAGTACCCATAATATTCAAATAACAATTAACACTTTAACATGCACATTAAACAGAAATAGTCCATTTATAGATTCAGTCTTTGGGGCGGCTTCCTGATCCTTTCTGGATAGCGCCTTTCCTGAGGTTCTTGTTCTTGGTGCGGAGGCGATTCTGGCCCCCTTTCGTCGGTTAGTTCATCAGTTTCCACTGCTACTGTTTCTGAGGTAGATGCTACCGGTATGTTGGGTTCATCCCCAGGTACGCGAGACATGGGGTTGACTCGTTCCTGTGACGCTAAGATCTGGTCGACGTGGCGTCTCACAATGTTCTCCCCGACATCCACTGTGTACATTAATGGCCCCTGCCGTATGCATATTGTTCCGGGTTGCCATTTCTTTGTTCGGTAGTCATGGGCCAAGACTGGTTGTCCTACATTGAAGCTCCTTGTCGGCTTCTCATTGATGTGCTGGAATTGTTTATCCTCAACATTTCTTCGCACATTTGGTCTGAGCAAATCCAGACGAGATCTCAACCTTCAGTTAAAGAACATCATGGCTGGGGTCTGGTTGGTAACTGCATGTGTCGCATTTCTGTAGGCTAACGGGAAATTGTCCACCTTATGCTGTAGTGGAATTTTATCATCGCACATGGCCTTTATCGCCTTTTTAAAGGTTTGTACGAACCTCTCAGCCAATCCATTTGTGGCTGGATGATACGGTGCGGATGTGTAATGCCTTACCCCATTCCTTCTCATTAATTTTCGAAACTCTTCGGACACAAACTGTGGTCCATTATCAGAGCAAATCTGCTCTGGCAAGCCGTTCCTGGCAAATATGGTCTGTAGGACTGCAATCGTTTTCTCTGTAGTGGTTGAGGACATTTTTATCACCTCAGGCCATTTCGAGTGAGCATCCACTGCTATTAAGAACATTGAGTCCATAATTGGACCAGCAAAATCAATATGCACCCGTTGCCATGGAGAGGAGGGCCACTCCCATGGGTGTAGAGAGGCATGCGGTGGTGCATTTTGGACCTTCTGGCATCCTGAACAGCTCTTGGTTAGGTCCTCGATTTGTTGATCGATCCCCGGCCACCACACATAAGCCCTAGCAAGGCTTTTCATTTTCACCCCTCCCAGATGACCTTCGTGAAGCTCATTTAGCACTCTCTCCCTTAACTTGGGTGGAATTACCACTTGGGATCCACACATCACTGTCCCCTGGCATACTGACAGCTGTTGTCTTCTGGATGAGAATGCTGGCAACAGTGAGTCGCCATGTGTTAGCCATCCCCTCACCGTCAAATCATATACCCGAGACAGTGTCAGATCATTGCGGGTCTCCTTCTCTATATCCGCGTTAGTTACTGGCAATCGTTCAATTATTGACGAATAAAATATCTCGATAGGGTCCACTGCTGGTGCTTCCTTCACAGTAGGCAGTGGCAGGCGTGATAGCCCATCAGCGTTTCCATGCTGTTTCGTGCCTTTATATTCTATTTCATATTGGTTCGCCCCTAGAAAAAGGGGCCATCTTTGTAACCGTTGTGCAGTCATCACCAAAATGCCCTTCTTTGGATTAAAGATGGAGACAAGTGGTTGGTGGTCAGTCAGCAAGGTGAACTTCTGCCCATGCTGATAGTGGTTGAATTTTTTTACTCCCCATACTAGGCTGAGGGCCTCCCTGTCAATCTGGGCATAGTTGCGCTCGGCTGAGGTTAGTGACCAAGACGCAAAGGCTACTGGCCTCTCCAACCCGTCTGGGAATTTGTGCGACAGCACCGCTCCAATACCATAGGGTGCCAAACAAATTGGTAGTGCTGGGTTGAAATGGGCCAACACCTCTTTTGATGTGATCAATTCTTTGCACTTCTGGAAAGATCATTTACATTCGTCATTCCACTTCCATGGTACCCCCGTTTGCAGCAGGGTGTTCAGTGGGTGTAATACTGTAGACAAATTTGGTAAGAACTTATGGTAGTAGTTCACCAGCCCGAGGAACGACCTCAGTTGTGACAGATTTTCTGGTGCTGGAGCCTTGACTACTGCCTCAATCTTTTCAGGGGACTTATGTAACCCCTCTTCATCAATAACGTGGCCACAATACGAGATCTGCTTCTGGAAAAACTCGCACTTGTGGCGATTAGCTCGTAGCCCATATTCCTTTAATCTAGTGAGCACCTTCTCCAGGTTGGCGAGGTGATCACTATCATTTTCGCCCGTGACCAGGATGTTGTCCAAATAACACTGGGTCCCTGGAATCCCTTGCAGGACTTGATCCATCGCCCTTTGCCAAATAGCCGGAGCCGATGCTACCCCGAACACCAGCCGATTGTATTGGTAGAAACCTTTATGAGTGTTGATCGTGAGGTATTGTTTCGAGGCTTCGTCTACCTCCATTTGCAAGTATGCCTGGGCTAGATCAATTTTGGTGAAGCATTTACCTCCAGATAGCGAGGCGAAAATATCCTCAATCCGTGGAAGCGGATATTGTACCGTGTGAAGGATTGGATTCACTGTCACCTTAAAATCCCCACAGATGCGGACCTTCTTTGGTTCCCCAGGCGTATTACTCAACGACCTCTTCATTACAGGAACGATGGGTGTAGCCCACTCGCTCCAGTCTACTTTGGACAGTACTCCTGAACATTCCAACCCTTCCAGCTCTGCTTCGATGGCTGGTCGGATCGCATAAGGCAGTGGTCTGGCCTTAAGAAACTTTGGGCTTGCATTTTCCTCTATTTTAATCATTGCTGTTCTGCCTTTTAGTGTTCCGAGTCCCTCCTGGAACACTTCTTGTGCGTCAGTTAGCATTTTTGACAGTCATCCAGGTGTGACGTCGGCATCCTTTTTGGCCTCAGCCTTCAGTGCCTGTATGGAATGCCAATCTAATTGTATCTTCCGGATCCATTCACGTCCTAGTAGTGGTGGTCCTCCATCTGGCAATACGTATAGGTCCATTTTAGGTATTTCCTGGCCTTTGTATATCACTTTCACCCTTATTTTTCCTTTGGGGTAGACTTTTTGCCCCGTGTACGTCTTCAAGACAATCTCTGTAGCTTTCAAGGGTATATGTGAAAATAGCCGCTTGTAGTCCCTTTGGTTTATGACTGTTAGGGCTGATCCTGTGTCCAATTCCATTTTCACTTGGACTCCGTCTATCTTGAGTGTGACCCAGATAGTCTGGTGATCCTCCATTTTGGTTACCTTATGTAGTTTCAGACAACCCAGCTCCTTGCTTCCGGAGTCTGTATCACTTTTCTGTTCGTCTGAACTACTGTCCATCACCATATGTACCTTTTTGTACTTCTCCTGTGGAGATTTCTTGCTGTTGGTTTTCTTCCCTGACCTGCAGACTCTTGCTATGTGTCCTGCTTTTCCACACTGTCTGCACACTTGGTCCTTGAACCAACAATCCTTCTGGTCATGTGTTGTTCTGCCGCAGCGATAACACTTCCCTGCTCCATATGACATTTCATTGGTGCCATATTCTTACGGTCTCCGTTGTACCTCTGCAGCGCCCCTTGCGGCTGCTTCGTGTGATACTGCCATGCTGAAAGCCTTGTCCAGCGTAAGATCCTTTTCTGATAGAAGCCGTTTCTGGGTTCCTTCACTTTGAAGCCCACACACAAACTTGTCCCTTAACGTATCTGCTAGTCCCACTCCAAACTGGCAGTGTTTCGATAGCTTGCACAGTTCCGTTAAGTACTCAGCATTACTTTCGTCTTTATGCTGGTTCCTTTTGTGGAACTTAAATCTTTCTGCTATCAGCAGTGGTGTGGGGTTTAAGTGGTCCTGTAGGATTTCTACTATGCTTTCGAAATTCTTATCCACGGGCTTCTCTGGGGTTATTAGGTTTCGCAGTAAGCCATAAGTTTTTGCACCCATGGAATTTAACAAAACCAGTGCTTTCCTAGCATCTGGCACTTCATTCGCCCTGCAGTACACCTCAATGCGTTCCACATATGTCGCCCAATCTTCGACTTCATTGTCGAACGTAGAGATACTACCACTCTTCGGCATCCCTGGGTGTGATTTAACTGTCAAAAATGGCGTCTCCCGCGCTCTCCCTTCTTCTCCGCTGGCACAAAATGGCGTCTCCCGCGCTTTCCTTTCTTCCCGCGCTCGCCCTTCTTCTCCACTGCAGCTTCTAAAAATGGCGTCTCCCGCGCTCTCCCTTCTTCTCCACGGCTCAATGGCATCTCCCGCGCTCTCCCTTCTTCTCCCCGCGGACACTGTTCAGCCCTTGAGCCCTGGCTGTGCTCTGCGCGTTTTCCTATGCGCCTTTCCCATTTCCGCCGCTCGGTCCTGAACCCGGCTGCTGTTTTACCCTCTCTCTCTCTGTTTTGTCTTTCCTCGACGCCACTCGGTTTTCAACCCCCGGTTGCACCTTGTGCGCTTCACCCTCTCTCTTACCCCGTCGACGCTGCTCGGCTTTTTCTTGCCATCGGTCGGCTCCAGCCGCCGCTGTCCGGGAAGGGTCTGCGCTGTACCTGTTGCCAGTCTGTTGCTGGATCGTCGTGGCTGGGGAACTAAGCCCGGCTCTCAACAGCCTCCCCTGCGATGTTCACTCTCTGCCGGACGACTGGGCGGTTGCTCGTGGTCGACGCCCGTGCTTCTGGCCTTGACTTTCTTCCACCGCCCTCCCGGAGCGAATCCTTGAAGGGAAATGCAGAGTTGCAGGTAGATTCGAATCGACCTCGTCGCCACTGTTAGATCCGTGATTCTTAGAGTATGATGTTTTCCAATAACTACACAGAGACTGTAACTTAACAATCAACAGGTGTTTACTGGAGTAGGGTAGTCTCAAGACTGGCAGTACAGAGGCATGCTCAAAGCTTATATACAGGTGTGGTCACTGCCGGTACTACAGTATACAGGAGCTGTAAAAGTAGTTCTCTCTTAAAGGTACATACACTACAAGAATGATAACTCCAGAGGGATGATTGTAAAAATGATGGCAAATTTAAATTTGAGAGACTTATGGAGGGACCGGAACCCCATAAAAAGGGAGTTCTCCAGAACAGGTTGGGTGGGTGATGTTTTAAAACCGAGCCGAATAGATTTTGTGTTAATGCAGGAAGGGTTAAGTTCCGAGGTGATGGAGATTTATTATTAAAAAGTATTTTTTAGTGATCACTCGGCTTTGGTTCTTAGAATTAGGAACAGCAGAGTTAAGATCGGTTCAGGGGTGTGGATTTTAAACAATCAATACCTGAAAGAAATTGCTTATAAAGAAGGGATTATAAATATAATAAAGAATGCTCGGAAGGAACCTTTGTTCTTGAAAGAAAGAAGAGTTTGGTGGGACAATTTCAAATATGAGGTAAAAGTTTTTTCGGTCTGTTGTGGGAAAAAGAGGGTGGCAGCTAACCGGCGTCGAGAAGAGAATATAAACAAAAGGTTTACGGATGTCTGGAAAGCAGTTGACGGAGGGGATAAGGGAGCTAAGACTAAGTTCCGGGTGCTAAAGGAAGAGTGGGAATTATTGCAAGCTGAAAAATGCAAGGGGGCCATTCTCCGTGCAAAGGCTAGAGATGCATTGGAGGGCGAAAGATGCACTAGATATTTTCTAGAGCAAGAGAAGCTGCGACAGAGATTATCATTAATTGAAGAGTTGAAGGTTGGGGAGAAGATCATTCATGAAAGTGGAGAGATTTTAGAGGCGGCTAGCAGCTTTTATCAAGAGTTATATACAAAAGAAGACATTTCCAATTTGGCGATGGAGAAGGTTACTGCTTTTATTGAAGAGAGTTTAAAGGAGGATGAGAGAAGCATGTGTGACAAAGAAGTAGGATTAGCGGAAATAAAAGTAGCAATAAGTGGAATGAAGGGGGGGGGGGAAAGCCCAGGGTCCGATGGACTAAGTACAGAATTTTATAAAGAATTTTTTGAGATTTTAAGTCCATTGCTCTTAGAAGTTTTTAAGGAAATTAAAATTGAGGGAAGCCTAGAGGAGAGGTATCATAAGCTTAGCTTATATAAAAATAAAGGGGATAGACGGGATCTGAAGAATTGGAGGCCCATCACATTATTAAATGTGGATTATAAGATCTTGGCGAGGGTTATGGCAAATCGTTTGAAGGAGGTCTTACCGGAGGTAGTTTGGCCCTGTCAGTCCTATGGAGTCATAGGCTGGGACATCGCAGACTCTGTGGTCTCAATCCGAGATGCGATAGAGCTCATGGAAGAGAGTGGGAGGGAGGCTTAAGATAGATCAAGAGAAAGCCTTTGATAGGGTCTCTCATGAGTTTTTATTGAAGGTTTTGGAAGCATTTGGTTTCAAGGAAAATTTCATTCAGTGGATAAGGATTTTTTATTCAAACATATTTAGCTGTGTTAAATGTAATGGTTTTTTATCCAAGTATTTTCCGATACAGAGATCAGTGAGACAGGGTCTCCATTGTTGTACACATTGGTAGCAGAACCATTAGGTTACATGATGCGAAAGAAACAAGGTGTAGTTGGGATTGTGGTCCCCAGTTCTGGGCTGGTGTCGGTGATACACCAATATGCAGATGACACAACCTTAACATTGAGAAATGGGGAGTCAGTGAGGAAAGCTATGGATGCAGTGGAGGAATATTGTAGAGCTTCAGGAGCCAGAGTGAATTATAGTAAGTCCCAATGCCTGGTTGCAGGGAGGGGTAGGGGGGAATGGTTGGGGGATGTTAAGTCTGTGTGTTATATTGCGAATTACTACACAGACCACAAGAGTAAACTTTAACAGGTCTTTACTAGTTGAAGGTCAGGGTGGAACTGCCCAATAAATCATTACACAGCACTTATATACCGGTGTGGTCACCACCGGTATTACAGTATACAGCAGCCAAGATAAAGTAGTGCAACCCTTAAAATAGTTCTCTTAAAGGTAGAACGGTTACATACACTACAATCCTCCCTTTTTAGCTTAACCATATATATTCCCCATTAACATAACATCATAACATATATACACAACTTCATGTAAAAACAGTTCACAGATTCAGTCTCTCTGGAGGCTTCCTGACTCGGTCCGGATAACGCCTCGGTGGTGTAGTAGTTTTCGGTGGTGTAGTAGGTTCTTTTGGCAAGGTCGATTCGGCTTGAATGCCAGTGTCTGGTTCATCTGGTTCCAGTATCACCGGATCGGGGGTAGATACTATGGGTATCTCTGCTTCATCATTAGGCGTATAGAGTTGTGGAGTAGGTTGTCCCTTTTCGGATGACTCTATGATCTGGTCAACATGGCGCCTTATTATGCTTTCACCAATGTCCACGGTATACATCAGCGGTCCAAGTCGTGTGCAAATAGTTCCAGGCTGCCATTTCTCGGTACGGTAGTCCCGGGCCAAAACTTGTTGACCTATCTGAAAGGTTCTAGTTGGCCTTTCATTCATGCCTTGAAATTGTCAGTTCTCTACGTCCCTTCTGATGTTTGGCTTGAGCAAATCCAGCCGGCATCTTAGTCTTCTATTGAAAAACATCATGGCGGGAGTTTGGTTTGTAACCGCATGTGTTGCATTCCTGTACGCCAACAAGAAGTTATCTACCTTATGTTGTAGATTTATGTCTTCATTACCCATGGCCTTTATGGCCTTCTTGAAGGTCTGGACAAACCTTTCAGCTAATCCATTGGTGGCGGGATGGTATGGGGCGGACGTGTAGTGCTTAACCCCATTGCTTTTTAAGAACTTCCTGAATTCTTCGGATACGAATTGCGGTCCATTATCAGAACAGATCTGTTCCGGCAGGCCATTCCTGGCAAATATGGTCCTTAATACTGTGATGGTTTTTTCCGTGGTGGTGGAGGACATCTTTATTACCTCCGGCCACTTGGAGTGTGCATCCACCGCGATTAAGAACATTGAGTCCATAAATGGACCAGCAAAGTCGATATGTACCCTTTGCCATGGAGATGAGGGCCACTCCCATGGATGTAGAGGGGCTTGTGGTGGGGCGTTTTGGACCTTCTGGCATCCTAGACAGCTCTTGGTCATTTCTTCGATGTCTCCATCGATACCTGGCCACCACACAAACGCTCTGGCTAGGTTCTTCATTTTTACTCCACCCAGATGCCCCTCGTGAAGCTCCTTTAGCACTTTATGCTGGAGTTTGGGTGGAATCACCACTCTGGATCCACACATCAAAGTTCCTCGGCACACTGACAGCTGCTCTCTTCTTTGCGAGAATGCTGGCAACAGTGGTTCGCCATGTGCTGGCCATCCCTTCACCGTTAAATCGTAGACTCGTGAGAGAGTCGGGTCATTTCTCGTTTCCTTTTCGATGGTAGAATTTGTTACTGGTAGACATTTCACTATGGTTGCGTGGAACATCTCCACTGGGTCCACTGTAGGCGCCTCTTCTACCGCTGGCAACGGTAGGCGCGGTAACCCGTCAGCATTCCCATGCTGTTTTGATCCTTTGTATTCTATGTCATATTGGTGTGCCCCTAGGAAAAGGGACCACCTCTGTAGTCTTTGCGCTGTCATAATGGAAACGCCCTTTTTAGGGTTGAATATGGATACCAACGGCTGGTGGTCTGTCAGCAGTGTAAACGTCTGGCCCTGCAGGTAATGATTAAACTTCTTTACTCCCCACACCAGGCTGAGAGCCTCCCTATCTATCTGAGCATAGTTGCGCTCAGCGGAGGTCAATGATCTGGATGCAAATGCGACTGGCCTTTCCGAGCCATTTGGCAACTTGTGTGAGAGTACTGCTCCAATACCATAAGGGGAAGCATCACAAGCTAAACGAATAGGTAGTGTTGGGTTGAAGTGAGCCAACACTTCCTCTGAGGTGATCAATGCCTTGCTTTTGCGAAAGGCCTTCTTACAGTCCTCGCTCCACTTCCATGGTACTTCTTTCTGCAAAAGAGCATTCAGCGGGTGCAGCACCGTGGATAGATTTGGCAAAAACTTATGGTAATAGTTAATCAACCCTAGGAATGACCTCAACTGGGATACATTTTCCGGAGCGGGAGCCTTCACGACAGCTTCGATCTTGTCAGGTGACTTGTGCAGCCCCTCCTGGTCAATGACATGACCACAGTACGAGATCCGTTTCTGAAAGAACTCACATTTTTGGCGATTAACCCGAAGGCCATATTCCTTCAACCTGGTGAGCACCAGTTTCAAATTTGCAAGGTGTTCCTCATCGTCATCTCCTGTAATCAGGATATCGTCCAAGTAACATTGAGTGCTTGGAATTCCCTGTAATACCTGCTCCATGGCCCTCTGCCAAATTGCTGGAGCCGAAGCCACTCCAAAAACCAGTCTATTGTATCGATACAAGCCTCTGTGCGTGTTGATTGTGAGATACTGGCGCGACTCTTCCTCAACTTCCATCTGTAAGTACGCTTGCGCCATGTCTATCTTGGTGAAGTGTTTCTCGCCAGACAATGAAGCAAAGATATCCTCAATCCGCGGAAGTGGATATTGCACCGTGTGAAGCACCGGATTAACTGTGATCTTGAAGTCTCCACAGATGCGGACCTTCCCCGGTTCCCCTGGCTTGTTACTTGATGAACGCTTCATGACGGGAACAATGGGCGTGGCCCACTCACTCCAGTCCACCTTAGACAGTACTCCTGAACGTTCTAGCCCTTCCAGCTCAGCTTCCACAGCAGGTCGTATCGCATAAGGTATCGGTCTGGCTTTGAAAAATTTTGGGTTTGCCTGTTCTGCAATCTTGATTTTTGCCTTAATTCCTCTTAGTGTTCCCAGTCCCTGTTGGAACACTTCTTTAGCCTCACAGAATCACAGAAACAGAATCACAGAAACCCCACAGTGCAGATAGAGGCCATTTCAGCCCATCGAGACTGCACCGACACATCCACCCGATCCCCATAACCCCTACACCAACACATATCCCACCCTATCCCTGTAACCCCATGCATTTAATCCCCCTAACACTAAGGGTCAATTTATCATAGCCAATCAACCTAACCCGCACATCTTTGGACTGTGGGAGGAAACCGGAGCACCCGGAGAAAACCCACGCAAACACGGGGAGAATGTGCAAACTCCACACAGACAGTCGCCCGAGGCTGGATTCGAACCCGGGTCCCTGGCGCTGTGAGGCAACAGTGCTAACCACTATGCCACCGTGCTCATCCAATATTCTGTACAATCGTTCAGGTTTGACATTTTTGTTTCCGGAATCTACCGTCATTGCTTTTAGGGAGTGCCAGTCCATATTTATTTTCCTGATCCACTCCCGTCCCAGAAGTGGTGGACCTCCCTCAGGTAGTACATATAAGTCCATTCCTTGGTGTTCTTTGCCCCTGTGTATCACCTTGACTTTTATCTTTCCGATGGGGTATACTTTTTGCCCCGTGTATGTCTGCAATACTATCTCCGTATCCCGTAGGGGAATATGTTTGAATAACTTTTTGTAATCTTGCTTATTCATGACCGTCAACGCCGATCCGGTGTCCAATTCCATCTTCACTTGGACTCCTGCAATCTGCAGTGTGACCCAGATAGTTGGTCGGTCAGCTTCCTTACTCACGTTGTGAATTCTCAGACTACCCAGTTCCTTGCTGTTGGAGTCTGAATCCGAATTCTGTTCATCCGAACTCTTCTCAGCCACCTTATGTACCTTTCTGCACTTTTCCTGTGGTGACTTTTTGTTGCTGGTCTTCTTTCCTGACCGGCATACTTTAGCTATGTGACCAAGCTTGCCACATTTTCTACATTCCTGGTTTTTAAACCAGCATTGGTTCTGATCGTGTGTTGTCTTTCCACAACGATAACATTTCGTTGTACCCAAAGCCATTTGATCTACGCTGAGTACCGCTGCCTTCAGCTGCATTTCCGCAGTGCCTCTCGCTGCGGCTTCGTGCGATGTTGCAATAGTGACAGCCTTATCAAGTGTAAGATCATTCTCTTCAAGTAGCCGCTTTTGTGTTCCTTCTTTCGACAACCCACACACGAATTTGTCTCTCAGTGCCTCTGTCAGGCTTTCCCCAAACTGGCAGTATTTCGCTAGCTTACGCAGTTCAATTAAATACTCCGCGTTGCTTTCCTCTTTCAGTTGCGTTCTCGCATAAAATTTAAATCGTTCCGCTAACATCAGCGGTGCGGGGTTCAAATGATCCTTCAGGACAGCAACAATTTTAGCGAAAGTCTGATCCGCTGGTTTAGCTGGTGATAGAAGATGCTTCAATAGCCCGTATGTCTTCGCAACCATTGAGTTTAGTAAGGTTAGTGCTTTATCTTCATCTGATATTTTATTTGCCTTACAATATATCTCTATGCGTTCTACATACGTGGCCCAATCTTCAACATCGGGATCGAAATCGTTGATGTTACCACGCTTAGGCATCCTCGCGATCTTCTTGAGAAACAAAAGAATTATTTCTTTTTTTTTTACAAAATGGCGGTTTCCCGCGCTTGTCTTCTTCCCCCGCCTCCGAAAATGGCGGCTTCCCGCGTTTGCCTTTCTCCCCCGCTGGCTGTAATGGCGATTGCCGTATTGCTGCGTTCGCCCTCCCCAGCGGTTTTCAAATCGTGCCTCCCAGCCCCTCTTGCAGTCCGGTCCTTTCCCCCGGCTGCGGCTGAGTTCTCCGCGTTTTTTAAAATTTTCTCCCGCGCCTTACGCTGACCCGGTCGCTGCGCCTCGCGGCTTTTTCACCAGTCGTGGTCGAGCTTGCAGTCCGGTCCTTTCCCCCGGCTGCGGCTGAGTTCCCCGCGTTTTTTTATTTTCTCCCGCGCCTTACGCTGACCCGTTCGCTGCGCCTCGCGGTCTCGGTAGCTGCCCGGCCTTTTTCACCGGTCGCGGTCGAGCTCTCTCTTGACGCTGTTGCGTCTCCCAGCCCACTTGCAGCCCGGTCTCTCACACCGGCTGCGTTTGTATTCACCGTGGCTTCCGTGCCTTACGCTGCCCCAGTCTCAGCGCCTCTGGCCCCGACTTCTGTCCGGCTCTTTTCCCCGGCCGTGGTCGAGTTCTCCGCCCTTGTATCCTCCGTTTTTTTTTGTTATTTTCTCCCCTACTCACAGTCAACGTGGCCGACTTGCTGCTCGTCGCTGATCGGCTTACCCACCACCGTGATAGAAGGGATGATCACTGCCTGTTGCTGATGGAAGGCTTCGTGTCAGAATTCTTCCTTTGCTCTGCAGACCCGAGTCTTTTCTCAGCAGAATGATGAGGGCGGATGCCTCCTCTCGACACCCGTTAAACTGCCTTGGATGTATCTCTGCCGCAGGGTAAGATCGTACTCGTCGCCACTGTTAAGTCTGTGTGTTATATTGCGAATTACTACACAGACCACAAGAGTAAACTTTAACAGGTCTTTACTAGTTGAAGGTCAGGGCGGAACTGCCCAATAAATCATTACACAGCACTTATATACCGGTGTGGTCACCACCGGTATTACAGTATACAGCAGCCAAGATAAAGTAGTGCAACCCTTAAAATAGTTCTCTTAAAAGGTGGAACGGTTACATACACTACAGGGGAATGTCCCTTTAAGGTGGTGGAGGTTTTGGAAGTTCTGGGGGTGCATATGGGATGCAAGAAAGACAGGGATGAAGTGGATCAATTAAATTGGGAACCGAAGGTTATGAAAATTATAAAGATTTTGGGAAGATGGGAAAGAAGGTGGTTGAAAGTGCAAGGAAGAGCGACAGTGGTGTCTGCTCTCCTGCTATCTAAGCTATGGTGCTTATTGACGGTGGCGGATATTCCTGAGTGGGCTTGTGTGAGGTTTTTATGGGAAGGGAAACCAGCCTTGGTGACTTACAATACCATCATTGGACGGAGAAATCAGGGAGGACTCAATTTCCCAGATATTGATTTGAAGAAGAAATCCTTTAGAATCAAATGGGTGAAGAGATTTCTTCAGAAGTCAAATACAAGTTTTTGGAAGAGTTGTTTTGAGCATTTTTTTAAACGAAGTGGGATAGGAGGGCTGGGGATATTGTATATGGAATACAATAATATGTTTTTGAAATCGATTAAACTTCTCCCTAGGTTTTATAAGGGGGTTGTAGAGACTTGGGCTCAATTTTTTAAAAGTGTGCAGTTTATGCCCAAGGGGGCTGAGGAATTTTTAGAACAGCCCTTATTTTTGATCAGGTGGGTCAACATCGAAGGAGAGGTTTTATTTAATCAAGCTTTTATAAAAGCTGGGATTATATCTGTGAAAGATGTATTATACGAGGTAATTCCAGGTTGGTTGCCGGAAGCGATAGTGAGGGACATGATGTGGGAGGAGGATCAGGAGGTAGAGGGAAAAGCAATAGGAATCATGTATGAGAAGATTGTGAGGGCAATGCCACAGGATTGGATGGAAGAAATAAATGCGGAAATCTCCAAAGGAAGTAAAATGCGTCCTGCTTTTCCAAGTTTTGTACTGGAGAAAGGGGGAGAGTTAGTCCAATTTGACAACTGTAATACTCGAGATTTCTATGAGGTATTCAGAGAATGGAGATTCAAGACACCTGCTGGTCAGGAGTTTTGGCAGAGTATATACCCACAGCTGGACTTCAACAGGATTTGGAAGGGAGTGTGGGCGAATTTTAAATGCCCAGAATGGATTGAACTGGATTTCAAATTGGCTCATAACCGTATTTTTACCATGATGGTCTTGTGCAAGATTGGACGAGTGGAGGCGGCAACTTGCCCAATGTGTGGGACATGGGATGAGACTCTGTCCCATTTACTGGTGTTATGTCCGCAGTTAAATGACTTTAAGTACTATGTTCGACAGTTGTGTGAAGCTTTTTTGCTGGATGGGGACCAAAGAGTGGCAGCAGCGGGGCTATAAAAGTCCCAGAGACCAGGTAAGGTCTCAATGTGTCGGCGGGAATCTCGAGTGGCAGCAGCGGGGCTATAAAAGTCCCAGAGACCAGGTAAGGCCTCACAGCGTCGGCGGGAATCTCGAGCGGCAGAGCGGGGCTATAAAAGTCCCAGAGACCAGGTAAGGCTTCACAGCGTCGGCGGGAATCTCGAGCGGCAGAGCGGGGCTATAAAAGTCCCAGAGACCAGGTAAGGCCTCAGTGCATCGGCGGGAATCTCGAGCGGCAGAGCAGGGCTATAAAAGCCCCAGAGACCAGGTAAGGCCTCAGTGCGTCGGCGGGAATCTCGAGCGGCAGAGCAGGGCTATAAAAGTCCCAGAGACCAGGTAAGGCCTCACAGCGTCGGCGGGAATCTCGAGCGGCAGAGCGGGGCTATAAAAGTCCCAGAGACCAGGTAAGGCCTCACAGCGTCGGCGGGAATCTCGAGCGGCAGAGCGGGGCTATAAAAGCCCCAGAGACCAGGTAAGGCCTCACAGCGTCGGCGGGAATCTCAAGCGGCAGAGCGGGGCTATAAAAGCCCCAGAGACCAGGTAAGGCCTCACAGCGTCGGCGGGAATCTCGAGCGGCAGAGCGGGGCTATAAAAGCCCCAGAGACCAGGTAAGGTTTACCAGTCTCCAGTCTGAGAACTCGGAGGGAAGGAGAGAGGTAAAAAGTAATCCAAGTGTGACGTCACCAGAAAGCGGGTAAGTGATTGGTTGGTAAGTATTTCTCCCTTTTTAAGCTTAAATCTCTTTGGTTTATAGTTTTTAAGGTGTGATATTCACCATCTAGAATTGGGGCAGAGGGTATTTAAGAATAATATTAATAAATTTAATTAATTACATAGAATGGGAGATCAGGTGATGTGTTGCTGCTGCAATATGTGGGAGCTGGTGAACACCACTGATGCTCACGGTGATCACATTTGCAGTAAGTGTTGGCTGCTCGAGGAACTCCGGCTCTGTGTTGAAGAGCTGGAGTCCGAGCTTCAAACACTGAGACACATCAGGGAGGGGGAGAGTTACCTGGACTCTGTGTATCACGAGGTATTCACACCAATTAGATTAATTAATTCAGATGTAGTCCGTGGCCAGGGTCAGGATGGTGTGACTAGAAGTGAGGCAGGTACGGGGATCCAGGAGGTAGTGTTGGAGGAGCCGCAGCCCTTGCACTTGTCCAACAGGTTCGAGGCTCTTACTCCCTGTGAGGATGGGAACAGGGACTGCGGGGAGGATGAGCAACCTGACCACAGCACCGTGGAGCAGGGGGCCATTCAAGTGGGGGGAGTTAAAAGAAATGTTGTAGTGGTAGGGGATAGTATCGTTAGGGGGATAGATAGAGTTCTTTGCAGCCGAGAGCGAGAGTCCCGAAGGCTGTGTTGCCTGCCCGGTGCCAGGGTTAAGGACATCTCCTCTGGACTGGAGAGAAACTTGGAGTGGGAGGGGGAGGATCCAGTTGTCGTGGTCCATGTTGGTACCAACGACATAGATAGGACAAGGAAGGAGGTTCTGCTGAGGGAGTTTGAGGAGCTAGGGGCCAAATTAAAAAGCAGAACCACAAGGGTAATAATCTCTGGATTATTACCTGAGCCACGAGCGAATTTGGCTAGGACAAATAAAATTAGAGAGTTAAATGCGTGGCTCAAAGACTGGTGTGGGAGAAATGGGTTTTGCTTCCTGGGACACTGGCACCAGTACTGGGGCAGGAGGGAGCTGTTCCATTGGGACGGGCTTCACTTGGCCAGTCCTGGGACTAGAGTCCTGGCGGATCATATAACTAGGGCTGTAGAGAGGGCTTTAAACTAACTAGTGGGGGGGAGGTTCCTAGAGAGCAAATAATAAAAATGACAAGAGAGAAGGTCATAGACTTAGGTAGCAGTGGGGAAATTAAAAACCAGAGCGTGTCAGGAAGGGGCAGAAGGTATGGAGTAAAAGGTAAAGTAATAAAAAGGGCAAAAGCAGGAACTAAGTGTCACAAAACATATTTGAAAGTTCTCTATCTAAATGCACGTAGCATTCGTAACAAAATAGACGAGTTAATGGCACAAATAACTACATATGGGTATGATCTTGTGGCCATTACAGAAACATGGCTGCAGGGTGACAATGCCTGGGAATTAAACATACCAGGTTATTTAACGATCAGGAAGGACAGGCAGGAAGGAAGGGGAGGTGGGGTGGCTATGTTAATAAAGGAAGGAATCACTGTAATACAGAGAAATGATATTGGGTCAAAAGATCAGGATAATGAAACAGTTTGGGTGGAGGTAAGGAATAATAAGGGGAAAAAAACACTAGTGGGCGTAGTCTATAGGCCTCCGAACAGTGGCAACTCTGTTGGACGGAGTATCAATCAGGAAATAGTTGAGGCTTGTAATAAGGGAACATCTATAATTATGGGGGATTTAAACTATCATATTAATTGGACAAATCAAATTGGGCAGGGCTGCCTTGAGGATGAGTTCATTGAGTGTATTAGGGATGGGTTTCTTGAGCAGTATGTAACTGAACCGACCAGGGGGCAAGCAACTTTAGATCTGGTCCTGTGTAACGAGACAGGATTAATTAAAAATGTCCTAGTAAAGGATCCCCTTGGAATGAGTGACCATAACATGGTTGAATTCCATATTCAATTAGAGGGTGAGAAGGTTGGATCTCAAACAAGCGTGCTAAGCTTGAATAAAGGAGACTATGAAGGTATGAGAGCGGAATTGAGTAGAGTGGATTGGGAAAATAGATTAAAGGGTAAGACGATACATGATCAGTGGTGTACATTTAAGGAGTTATTTTACAACTTCCAAAAAATATATATTCCACTGAGAAGAAAAGGGTGTAAAAGAAAAGACAGCCATCCGTGGCTAAGTAAAGAAATTAAGGATAGTATTCGACTAAAAACAAGGGCATATAAGGTAGCCAAATCTAGTGGGAGGATAGAGGATTGGGAAAACTTTAAAAGACAGCAAAAAATAAAAAAAGATTGATTAAGAAAGGGAAGATAGGTTATGAAAGTAAATGAGCAAAAAATATAAAAACAGATAGTAAGAGTTTTTATAGTTATATAAAAAGAAAAAGGGTGGCTAAAGTAAATGTTGGTCCCTTAGAGGATGAGACCGGGAAATTAATGGTGGGAAATATGGAGATGGCAAAAACACTGAATGAATTTTTTGCATCAGTCTTTACAGTAGAAGACACTAAGGATATCCCAACACTGGACAAACAGGGGGCTAAAGGGGGGGAGGAGCTAAACACGATCAAAATCACTAAGGAAGTGGTACTCGGTAAAATAATGGGACTCAAGGCGGATAAATCACCTGGACCTGATGGCTTACATCCTAGGGGCTTGAGGGAAGTGGCGGTAGGGATTGTGGATGCATTGGTAATAATTTTCCAAAATTCCCTGGACTCGGCAAAGGTCCCGGCAGACTGGAAAACTGCTAATGTAACACCCTTATTTAAAAAGGGCAGTAGACAGAAGGCTGGAAACTATAGACTGGTTAGCCTAACATCTGTGGTAGGTAAAATTTTGGAGTCCATTATTAAGGAGGCAGTAACAGGACATTTGGATAATCATAATTTAATAGGACAAAGTCAGCATGGTTTTAGGAAGGGGAAGTCACGTTTGACAAATTTGCTGGAGTTCTTTGAGGAAGTAACGTATAGGGTGGATAAAGGGGAACCAGTGGACGTAGTGTATTTAGACTTCCAAAAGGCATTTGACAAGGTGCCACACAAAAGATTATTGCTTAAGATAAAAAATCACGGGATTGGGGGTAATATTCTGCCGTGGATAGAGGATTGGCTATCTAACAGAAGGCAGAGAGTTGGGATAAATGGTTCATTCTCAGACTGGCAATCAGTAACTAGTGGTGTTCCGCAGGGGTCAGTGCTGGGTCCCCAACTCTTTACAATCTATATTAACGATTTGGAGGAGGGGACCGAGTGTAACATATCAAAGTTTGCAGATGATACTAAGATGGGAGGGAAAGTAGTGAGTGAGGAGGACATAAAAAACCTGCAAGGGGACATCGACAGGTTAAGTAAGTGGGCAGAGATTTGGCAGATGGAATACAATACTGGAAAGTGTGAGGTTATGCACTTTGGCAGGAAAAATCGTAGAGCAAGTTATTATCTTAATGGCAAGAAACTGGAAAGTACTGAAGTACAAAGGGATCTGGGGGTCCTGGTGCACGAAACTCAAAAGGTTAGTATGCAGGTGCAGCAAGTGATTAAGAAGGCCAATGGAATGTTGGCTTTCATTGCTAGGGGGATAGAATATAAAAATAGGGAGGTATTGCTTCAGTTGTACAAGGTATTGGTGAGACCGCACCTGGAATACTGCGTACAGTTTTGGTGTCCATACTTAAGAAAGGACATACTTGCTCTCGAGTCAGTACAAAGAAGGTTCACTCGGTTAATCCCGGGGATGAGGGGATGGACATATGAGGAGAGGTTGAGTAGATTGGGACTCTACTCATTGGAGTTCAGAAGAATGAGAGGCGATCTTATTGAAACATATAAGATTGTGAAGGGGTTGGATCGGGTGGATGCGGGGAAGATGTTCCCGATGATGGGTGAAACTAGAACTAGGGGGCATAGTCTTAGAATAAGGGGCTGCTCTTTCAAAACTGAGATGAGGAGGAACTACTTCACTCAGAGGGTGGTAGGTCCATGGAATATGCTGCCCTAAAAAGCTGTAGAAGCTACATCATTACATAAATTTAAAACAGAAATAGACAGTTTCCTAGAAGTAAAGAGAATTAAGGGTTACGGGGAGCGGGCAGGAATTTGGACATGAGTCTAGGTTCGGATCGGTCATGGCCCTGTGGGTAGCGGAGCGGGCCCAGGGGCCGTGTAGCCTGATCCTGCTCCTATTTCGTGTGTCTAATTCTGTTAGATTCAGGAGATGGTTCTGTGATAGTGGGTTGGCGGTTAGGATCAGATCAACCGGGCAGGCTCGAGGGGCCGATTGGCCTACTCCTGCTCCTATTTCTTATGTTCTTATGTTCTTATAATGGGAATCCTGTGGGACTCAATTTTGAGATGGGGATTGCAGGAGAGTCTGCCCGAGTCTAGCGGAGCGGCAATTAATTTAATGTTCAGTTTGGCTAGATTCGTGATTGTGCAAAGAAGGAATGCTCTGTTTTTTAAGGGGAGGAGAATCAATCTAAAAGAGTATTTTAAATATAAGCTAAAAGGTCATTATAAGGCTCTGTGGATGTTTTATTCAGAAAGGAATTTAAGGACAGTATTTTACAACCAATTTTTAAAGTAGAATCGATTAATATATGTTACAGGAGACAAATTAAACTTCAGGTTTTGATGTTAAAATGTGGTGGCGGAATGGCTGTGCAGAGCGGCGGAATTGATTTGTATCATACAATGAAATTATCACGATGTTGTAAATGTTCTTTATGTTCAATAAAGTAATAAAAAAAAAGTGGGTAGCACTCTCACCTCTGAGTCATGAAGGTTGTGGGTTCAAGTCTCACTCCAGAGACTTGAGCACAGAAATCCAGGCTGACACTCCCAGTGCAGTGTTGAGGGAGAGCTACACTGTCAATGGGGCAGTACTGAGGGAGCGCCGCACTGTCGGAGCAGCAGTACTGAGGGAGCGCTGCACTGTCGGTGGGGCAGTACTGAGGGAGCGCCGCACTGTCGGAGCAGCAGTACTGAGAGAGCACTGCACTGTCGGAGGGGCAGTACTGAGGGAGCGCCGCACTGTCGGAGGGGCAGTACTGAGGGAGCGCCGCACTGTCGGAGCGGCAGTACTGAGGGAGCGCCGCACTGTCGGAGCGGCAGTACCGAGGGAGCGCCGCACTGTCGGAGCAGCAGTACCGAGGGAGCGCCGCACTGTCGGAGCAGCAGTACCGAGAGAGCGTTGCACTGTCAGAGGTGCTGTCTTTTGGGTGAGACGTTAAGCTGAGGCCCTGTCTGCCCTCTAAGGTGGACGTAAAGATCCCACGGGCACTATTTCGAACAACATAACTAAAAACAGCGGATCTGGTCATTATTACATTGCTGTTTCTGGGAGCATGCTGTGTGCAAACTGGCTGCCGCGTTTCCTACATTACAACAGTGACTACACTTAAGAAGTACTTCATTGGGCTTTGGGAGGTCCGGTGGTGGTGAAAGTTGCTGCAGAAATGCAAGTCTTTCTTTTATTGAATGAGAGGGCTTCATTAATGCAAACAGTACAATGTGCTGATCACTTCCTTAGGGGCGCATGGCTCTTGTAGGAAGGGCAGAGGAAGGTAGCAAGCAGCAGGGGCAGAGGAAATATGTTGCATGTTGCTCGGGTTGATAGTGTGTTGGATTTGGTGGCCAGCAGCCACCAGATGTGGGAAGAGCCTGGAGATGGTGGGCGGAGCCTGGAGATGGTGGGAGGGGCCTGGAGATGGTGGGCAGAGCCTGGGGATGGTGGGCGGAGCCTGGAGATGGTGGGCGGGGCCTGGAGATGGTGGGAGGGGCCGGGAGATGGTGGGCGGAGCCTGGAGATGGTGGGAGGGGCCTGGAGATGGTGGGGGGGCCTGGGGATGGTGGGCGGGGCCTGGAGATGGTGGGCGGAGCCTGGGGATGGTGGGCGGAGCCTGGGGATGGTGGATGGGGCCTGGAGATGGTGGGTGGAGCCTGGAGATGGTGGGCGGAGCCTGGGGATGGTGGGCGGGGCCTGGAGATGGTAGGCGGAGCCTGGAGATGGTGGGCGGAGCCTGGAGATGGTGGGCGGGGCCTGGAGATGGTGGGCGGGGCCTGGGCATTGTGGGCGGGGCCTGGAGATGGTGGGAGGAACCCCAGATGGTGGGAGGGGCCTGGGGATGGTGGGCGTGGCCTGGGGATGGTGGGCGGAGCCTGGAGATGGTGTGAGGGGCCT
>NW_028226303.1:0-50509 GCF_052327205.1 Somniosus microcephalus | reverse complement strand
GTCCATTACTCTCTATAATCACCCTGTGCTGTCCATTAATCTCTATAATCACTCTGTGCTGTCCATTACTCTCTATAATCACCCTGTGCTGTCCATTACTCTCTATAAACACTCTGTGCTGTCCATTACTCTCTATAATCATCCTGTGCTGTCCATTACTCTCTATAATCACTCTGTGCTGTCCAATACTCTCTAAAATCACCCTGTGCTGTCCATTATTCTCTATAATCACTCTGTGCTGTCCATTACTCTCTATAATCACTCTGTGCTGTCCATTACTCTCTATAACCACTCTGTGCTGTCCATTACTCTCTATAATCAACCTGTGCTGTCCATTACTCTCTATAATCACCCTGTGCTGTCCATTACTCTCTATAATCACTCTGTGCTGTCCACTACTCTCTATAATCACTCTGTGCTTTCCATTACTCTCTATAATCACTCTGTGCAGTCCATTACTATCTATAATCACCTGTGCTGTCCATCACTCTCTATAATCACTCTGTGCTGTCCATTATGCTCTATAATCACTCTGTGCTCTCCATTACTCTCTATATTCATTCTGTGCTGTCCATTATTCTCCATAATCACTCTGTGCTGTCCATTACGCTCTAAAGTCACTCTGTGCTGTCCATTACTCTCTATAATCACTCTGTGCTTTCCATTACGCTCTATAATCACCCTGTGCTTTCCATTACTCTCTATAATCACTCTGTGCCGTCCATTACTCTCTATGATCACCTGTGCTGTCCATTACTCCCTATAATCATTCTGTGCTTCCCATTACTCTCTATAATCATTCTGTGCTGTCCATTACTATCTATAATCACCTGTGCTGTCCATTACTCTCTATAATCACTCTGTGCTGTCCATTACGCTCTATACTCACTCTGTGCTGTCCATAATCTCTATAATCATTCTGTGCTGTCCTTTACTCTCTATAATCACTCTGTGCTGTCCATTACTCTCTATAATCACTCATTGCTCTCCATTACTCTCTATAATCATTCTGTGGTGTCCATTACTCTCTATAATCACCCTGTGCTGTCCATGACTCTCTATAATCACCCTGTGCTGTCCATTACTCTATAATCACCCTGTGCTGTCCATTACACTCTTTAATCACTCTGTGCTGTCCATTAATCTCTATAATCACTCTGTGCTGTCCATTGCTCTCTATAACCACTCTGTGCTGTCCATTACTCTCTATAATCACCCTGTGCTGTCCATTACTCTCTATAATCACCCTGTGCTGTCCATTACTCTCTATAATCACCCGGTGCTGTACATATCTCTCTATAATCACTCTGTGCTGTCCGTTACTCTCTTTCATCACTCTGTGCTCTCCATTATACTCTATAATCACTGTGTGCTGTCCATTACTCTCTATAATCACCCTGTGCTGTCCATTACTCTCTATAATCACCCTGTGCTGTCCATTACTCTCTATAATCACCCTGTGCTGTCCATTACTCTCTATAATCACCCTGTGCTGTCCATTACTCTCTATAATCACCCTGTGCTGTCCATTACTCTCTATAATCACTCTGTGCTGTCCATTACTCTCTATAATCACTCTGTGCTGTCCATTACTCTCTATAATCACCCTGTGCTGCCCATTACTCTCTATAATCACCCTGTGCTGTCCATTACTCTCTATAATCACCCTGTGCTGTCCATTACTCTCTATAATCACTCTGTGCTGTCCATTACTCTCTATAATCACTCTGTGCTGTCCATTACTCTCTATAATCACCCTGTGCTGTCCATTATTCTCTGTAATCACTCTGTGCTGTCCATTACTCTCTATAATCATTCTGTGCTGTCCATTACTCTCTATAATCACCCTGTGCTGTCCATTACTCTCTATAATCAGCCTGTGCTGTCCATTGCTCAATAATCACCCTGCTGTCCATTACTCACTATAATCACTCTGTGCTGTCCATTACTCTCTATAATCACTCTGTGCTTTCCATTACTCTCTATAATCACTCTGTGCTGTCCATTACTCTCTATGATCACCTTTGCTGCCCATTACTCTCTATAATCACCCTATGCTGTCCATTACTCTCTATAATCACTCTGTGCTGTCCACTACTCTCTATAATCACTCTGTGCTGTCCATTACTATCTATAAACACCTGTGCTGTCCATTACTCTCTTTAATCACTCTGTGCTGTCCATTATTCTCTATACTCACTCTGTGCTGTCCATTACTCTCTATAATCAGTCTCTTATGTCCATTACTCTCTCTAATTACCCTGTGCTGTCCATGAATCTCTATAATCATTCTGTGCTGTCCATTACTCTCTATGATCACCTGTGCTGTCCATTATTCCCTATAATCATTCTGTGCTTCCCATTACTCTCTATAATCATTCTGTGCTGTCCATTACTATCTATAATCATTCTGTGCTTCCCATTACTCTCTATAATCATCTGTGCTGTCCATTACTATCTATAATCACCTGTGCTGTCCATTACTCTCTATAATCACTCTGTGCTGTCCATTACGCTCTATACTCACTCTGTGCTGTCCATAATCTCTATAATCATTCTGTGCTGTCCATTACTCTCTATAATCACTCTGTGCTGTCCATTACTCTCTATAATCACTCTTTGCTCTCCATTATTCTCTATAATCACTCTGTGGTGTCCATTACTCTCTATAATCACCCTGTGCTGTCCATGACTCTCTATAATCACCCTGTGCTGTCCATTACTCTATAATCACCCTGTGCTGTCCATTACACTCTTTAATTACTCTGTGCTGTCCAGTAATCTCTATAATCACTCTGTGCTGTCCATTACTCTCTATAATCACTCTGTGCTGTCCATTACTCTCTATAATCACCCTGTGCTGTCCGTTACTCTCTATAATCACCCTGTGCTGTCCATTACTCTCTATAATCACCCTGTGCTGTACATATCTCTCTATAATCAGTCTGTGCTGTCCGTTACTCTTTTTCATCACTCTGTGCTCTCCATTATACTCTATAATCACTGTGTGATGTCCATTACTCTCTATAATCACTCTGTGCTGTCCATTACTCTCGATAATCACTCTGTGCTGTCCATTACTCTCCATAATCACTCTGCGCTGCCCATTGCTCTCTATAATCACCCTGTGCTGTCCATTACTCTCTATAATCACCCTGTGCTGTCAATTACTCTATAATCACCCTGTGCTGTCCATTACTCTCTATAATCACCCTGTGCTGTCCATTACTCTCTATAATCACCCTGTGCTGTCCATTACTCTCTATAATCACTCTGTGCTGCCCATTACTCTCTATAATCACTCTGTGCTTTCCATTACTCTCTATAATCACTCTGTGCTGTCCATTACACTCTATAATCACTCTGTGCTTTCCATTACTCTCTATAATCGCTCTGTGCTGTCCATTACTAACTATAATCACTCTGTGCTGTCCATTACTCTCTGTAATCACTCTGTGCTGTCCATTACGCTCTATAATCACTCTGTGCTGTCCATTACTCTCTTTAATCATTCTGTGCTGCCCATTACTCTCTATAATCACTCTGTGCTATCCATTACGCTCTATAATCACTCTGTGCTGTCCATTCCTCTCTATAATCACCCTGTGCTGTCCATTACTCTCTATAATCACCCTGTGCTGTCCATTACTCTCTATAATCATTCTGTGTTGTCCATTACTCTCTATAATCACCCTTTGCTGTTCATTATTCTCTAAAATCACCCTGTGCTGTCCATTACTCTCTATAATCACTCAGTGCTGTCCACTACTCTCTATAATCACTCTGTGCTGTCCATTACTATCTATAAACACCTGTGCTGTCCATTACTCTCTTTAATCACTCTGTGCTGTCCATTACTCTCTATACTCACTCTGTGCTGTCCATTACTCTCTATAATCAGTCTCTACTGTCCATTACTCTCTCTAATTACCCTGTGCTGTCCATGAATCTCTATAATCATTCTGTGCTGTCCATTACTCTCTATAATCACTCGGTGCTGCCCATTACTCTCTATAATCACTCCGTGCTGTACATTACTCACTATAATCACTCTCTGCTGCCCATTACTCTCTATAATCACCCTGTGCTGTACATTACTCTCTATAATCATCCTGTGCTGTCCATTACTCTATAATCACTCTTTGCTGTACATTACTCACTTTAATCACTCACTGCTGTCGATTACTCTCTATAATCACCCTGTGCTGTCCATTACTCTCTATAATCACTCTGTGCTGTCCATTACTCTCTATAATCACTCTGTGCTTTCCATTACACTCTATAATCATTCTGTGCTGTCCATTACTATCTATAATCACCTGTGCTGCCCATTACTCTCTATAATCACTCTGTGCTGTCCATTACGCTCTATGCTCACTCTGTGCCGTCCATTACTCTCTATAATGACTCTGTGCTGTCCATTACTCTCTATAATCACTCTGTGCTGTCCATTACTCTCTATAATCAATCTGTGCTGTCCATTACTCTCTATAATCATTCTGTGGTGTCCAGTACTCTCTATAATCACCCTGTGCTGTCCATGACTCTCTATAATCACCCTGTGCTGTCCATTACTCTATAATCACCCTGTGCTGTCCATTACACTCTATAATCACTCTGTGCTGTCCATTAATCTCTATAATCACTCTGTGCTGTCCATTACTCTCTATAATCACTCTGTGCTGTCCATTACTCTCTATAATCACCCTGTGCTGTCCATGACTCTCTATAATCCACCTGTGCTGTCCATTACTCTATAATCACCCTGTGCTGTCCATTACTCTCTATAATCACTCTGTGCTTTCCATTAGTCTCTATAATCACTCTGTGCTGTCCATTACTCTCTATAATCAAACTGTGCTGTCCATTACTCTCTATAATCATTCTGTGCTGTCCATTACTCTCTATAATCAAACTGTGCTGTCCATTACTCTCTATAATCACTCTGTGCTGTCCATTACTCTCTATAATCACCCTGTGCTGTCCATTACTCTCTATAATCATCCTGTGCTGTCCATTACTCTCTGTAATCACCCTGGGCTGTACATATCTCTCTATAATCACTCTATGCTGTCCGTTACTCTCTATAATCACTCTGTGCTGTCCATTATGCACTATAATCACTCTGTGCTGTCCATTACTCTCTATAATCATTCTGTGCTGTCCATTACTCTCATAATCACTCTGTGCTGTCCATTACGCTCTAAAGTCACTCTGTGCTGTCCATTACTCTCTATAATCACTCGGTGCTTTCCATTACTCTCCATAATCACTCTCTGCTTTCCATTACTCTCTATAATCATTCTGTGCTGTCCATTACTATCTATAATCACCTGTGCTGTCCATTACTCTCTAAAATCACTCTGTGCAGTCCATTACTCTCTATAATCACTCTTTGCTCTCCATCACTCTCTATAATCACTCTGTGGTGTCCATTACTCTCTATAATCATCCTGTGCTGTCCATGACTCTCTATAATCACCCTGTGCTGTCCATTACTCTATAATCACCCTCTGCTGTCCATTACACTCTATAATCACTCTGTGCTGTCCATTAATCTCTATAATCACTCTGTGCTGTCCATTACGCTCTATAATCACTGTGTGCTGCCCATTAGTCTCTATAATCACCCTGTGCTGTCCGTGACTCTCTATAATCCACCTGTGCTGTCCATTACTCTATAATCACCCTGTGCTGTCCATTACTCTCTATAATCACTCTGTGCTTTCCATTACTCTCTATAATCACTCTGTGCTGTCCATTACTCTCTATAATCAAACTGTGCTGTCCATTACTCTCTATAATCACCCTGTGCTGTCCATTACTCTCTATAATCACCCTGTGCTGTACATATCTCTCTATAATCACTCTGTGCTGTCCGTTACTCTCCATAATCACTCTGTGCTGTCCATTATGCACTATAATCACTCTGTGCTGTCCATTACTCTCTATAATCATTCTGTGCTGTCCATTACTCTCAATAATCACTCTGTGCTGTCCATTACGCTCTAAAGTCACTCTGTGCTGTCCATTACTCTCTATAATCACTCTGTGCTTTCCATTACTCTCCATAATCACTCTGTGCTTTCCATTACTCTCTATAATCATTCTGTGCTGTCCATTACTATCTATAATCACCTGTGCTGTCCATTACTCTCTAAAATCACTCTGTGCTGTCCATTACTCTCTATAATCACTCTTTGCTCTCCATCACTCTCTATAATCACTCTGTGGTGTCCATTACTCTCTATAATCATCCTGTGCTGTCCATGACTCTCTATAATCACCCTGTGCTGTCCATTACTCTATAATCACCCTCTGCTGTCCATTACACTCTATAATCACTCTGTGCTGTCCATTAATCTCTATAATCACTCTGTGCTGTCCATTACGCTCTATAATCACTGTGTGCTGCTCATTAGTCTCTATAATCACCCTGTGCTGTCCGTGACTCTCTATAATCCACCTGTGCTGTCCATTACTCTATAATCACCCTGTGCTGTCCATTACTCTCTATAATCACTCTGTGCTTTCCATTACTCTCTATAATCACTCTGTGCTGTCCATTACTCTCTATAATCAAACTGTGCTGTCCATTACTCCCTATAATCACTCTGTGCTGTTCATTACTCTCTATAATCACCCTGTGCTCTCCATTACTCTCTATAATCACCCTGTGCTCTGCATTACTCTCTATAATCACCCTGTGCTCTCCATTACTCTCTATAATCACTCTGTGCTGTCCGTTACTCTCTATAATCACTCTGTGCTGTCCACTATACTCTATAATCACTGTGTGCGGTCCATTACTCTCTATAATCACCCTTTGCTGTCCATTACTCTCAATAATCACCCTGTGCTGGCCATTACTCTCTATAATCATCCTGTGCTGTCCATTACTCTCTATAATCACCCTGTGTTGTCCATTACTCTCTATAATCACTCTGTGCTGTCCATTACTCTCTATAATCACTCTGTGCTGTCCATTACTCTCTATAATCACTCTGTGCTGTCCATTACTCTCTATAATCACTCTGTGCTGCCCATTACTCTCTATAATCACTCTGTGCTGTCCAATACTCTATAATCACCCTGTGCTGTCCATTACTCTCTATAATCACTCTGTGCTGTCCATTACTTTCTAAAATCACCCTGTGCTGTCCATTACTCTCTATAATCACCCTGTGCTGTCCATTACACTCTATAATCACTCTGTGCTGTCCATTACTCTCTATAATCACTCTGTGCTGTCCATTACTCTCTATAATCACCCTGTTCTGTCCATTACTCTCTATAATCACTCTGTGCTGTCCATTACTCTCTATAATCACTCTGTGCTGTCCATTACTCTCTAAAATCACCCTGTTCTGTCCATTATTCTCTATAATCACTCTGTGCTGTCCATTACTCTCTATAACCACTCTGTGCTGTCCATTACTCTCGATAATCACCCTGTGCTGTCCATTAATCTTTATAATCACCCTGTGCTGTCCATTACTCAATAATCACCCTGCTGTCCATTACTCGCTATAATCTCTCTGTGCTTTCCATTACTCTCTATAATCACTCTGTGATGTCCATTACTATCTATAATAACCTGTGCTGTCCATTACTCTCTATAATCACCTTGTGCTGTCCATTACTCTCTCTAATTACCCTGTGCTATCCATTAATCTCTATAATCATTCTGTGCTGTCCATTACTCTCTATAATCACCATGTGCTGTACATTACTCTCTATAATCATTCTGTGCTGTCCATTACTCTCTATAATCACCCTGTGCAGTCCATTAATATCTATAATTTCTCTGTGCTGTCCATTACTCTCTAAAATCACTCTGTGCTTTCCATTACTCTCTATAATCACTCTGTGCTGTCCATTAGTCTCTGTGATCATCTGTGCTGTCCATTACTCTCTATAATCACTCTGTGCTGTCCATTACGCTCTATGATCACTCTGTGCTGTCCATTAGTCTCTATGATCACCTGTGCTGTCCATTACTCTCTATAATCACTCTGTGCTGTCCATTACATTCTATAATCACTCTGTGCTGTCCACTACTCTCTATAATCACTCTGTGCTTTCCATTAATCTCTATAATCATTCTGCGCTGTCCATTACTAACTATAATCACCTGTGCTGTCCATTACTCTCTATAATCACTCTGTGCTGTCCATTAATCTCTATAATCATTCTGTGCTGTCCATTACTTTCTATAATCACTCTGTGCTGTCCATTACTCTCTATAATCACTCTTTGCTCTCCATTACTCTATATAATCACTCTGTGCTCTCCATTACTCTCTATAATCACCATGTGCTGTCCATGACTCTCTATAATCACCCTGTGCTGTCCATCAGTCTATAATCACACTGTGCTGTTCATTACACTCAATAATCACTCTGTGCTGTCCATTAATCTCTATAATCAATCTGTGCAGTCCATTACTCTCCATAATCACTCTGGGTTGTCCATTACACTCTATAATCACTCTGTGCTTTCCATTACTATCTATAATCACCTGTGCTGTCCATCACTCTCTATAATCACTCTGTGCTGTCCATTATGCTATATAATCACACTGTGCTGTCAATTACTCTCTAAAATCATTCTGTGCTGTCCATTACTCTCTAAAATCAACCGGTGCTGTCCATTACTCTCTATAATCAACCTGTGCTGTCCATTACTCTCTATAATCTCTCTGTTCTGTCCATTGCCCTCTATAATCCCTCTGTGCTGTCCATTACTCGCTAAAATCACCCTTTGCTGTCCATTACTCTCTATAATCACTCTGTGCTGTCCATTAATTTCTATAATCACCCTGTGCTGTCCATTGCTCTCTATAATCAACCTGTGCTGTCCATTACTCTACAATCACCCTGTGCTGTCCATTACTCTCTATAATCACTCTGTGCTTTCCATTACTCTCTATAATCACTCTGTGCTGTCCATTACTCTCTATAATCAAACTGTGCTGTCCATTACTCTCTATAATCACTCGGTGCTGTCCATTACTCTCTATAATCACCCTGTGCTGTCCATTAATCTCTATAATCACTCTGTGCTGTCCATTACTCTCTAAAATCACCCTGTGCTGTCCATTACTCTCTATAATCACTCTGTGCTGTCCATTACTCTCTATAATCACCCTATTCTGTCCATTACTCTCTATAATCACTCTGTGCTGTCCATTACTCTCTATAATCACTCTGTGCTGTCCAATACACTCTAAAATCACCCTGTGCTGTTCATTATTCTCTACAATCACTCTGTGCTGTCCATTACACTCTATAATCAACCTGTGCTGTCCATTACTCTCGATAATCACCCTGTGCTGTCCATTACTCTCTATAATCACCCTGTGCTTTCCATCACTCTCTATAATCACTCTGTGCTCTCCATTACTCTCTATAATCACTCTGGGCTGTCCATTGCTCTCTATAATCACCCTGTGCTGTCCATTGCTCTCTATAATCACTCTGTTCTGTCCATTGCCCTCTATAATCCCTCTGTGCTGTCCATTACTCTCTAAAATCACACTTTGCTGTCCATTACTCTCTATAATCACTCTGTGCTGTCCATTACTCTCTAAAATCACACTGTGCAGTCCATTACTCTCTATAATCACTCTGTGCTGTCCATTAATTTCAATAATGACCCTGTGCTGTCCATTACTCTCTATCATCACTCTGTGGTTTCCATTACTTTCTATAATCACTCTGTTCTGCCCGTTACTCTCTATAATCACTCTCTGCTGCCCATTGCTCTCTAAAATCACTCTGTGCTGCCCATTACTCTCTAAAATCACTCTGTGCTGCCCATTACTCTCTATAATGACTCTGTGCTGTCCATTGCTCTCTATAATCACCCTGTGCTGCCCATTACTCTCTATAATCAACCTATGCTGTCCATTACTCTCTATAATCACTCCGTGCTGTCCATTACTCTCTAAAATCACCCTGTGCTGTCCATTGCTCTCTATAATCACGCTGTGCTGTCCATTACTCTCTATAATCATCCTGCGCTGCCTATTACTCTCTATAAACACTCTGTGCTGTCCATTGCTCTCTATAATCACTCTGTGCTGTCCATTACTCTCTATAATCACTCTGTGCTTTCCATTACTCTCTATAATCATTCTGTGCTTTCCATTACTCTCTATAATCACTCTGTGCTGTCCATTAGTCTCTATGATCACCTGTGCTGTCCATTACTCTCTATAATCACTCTGTGCTGTCCATTACGCTCTATAATCACCCTGTGCTGTCCATTACTCTCTTTAATCATCCTGTGCTGTCCATTACACTCTATAATCACTCTGTGCTGTCCACTACTCTCTATAATCACTCTGTGCTTTCCATTAATCTCTATAATCATTCTGTGCTGTCCATTACTATCTATAATCACCTGTGCTGTCCATTACTCTCTATAATCACTCTGTGCTGTCCATTACGCTCTATAATCACTCTGTGCTGTCCATTAATCTCTATAATCATTCTGTGCTGTCCATTACTTTCTGTAATCACTCTGTGCTGTCCATTACTCTCTATAATCACTCTTTGCTCTCCATTACTCTCCATAATCACCCTGTGCTGTCCATTACTCTCTATAATCACTCTTTGCTGTCCATTAGTCTATAATCACCCTGTGCTGTTCATTACACTCTATAATCACTCTGTGCTGTCCATTAATCTCTATAATCACTCTGTGCTGTCCATTACTCTCTATAATCAACCTGTGCTGTCCATTACTCTACAATCACCCTGTGCTGTCCATTACTCTCTATAATCACTCTGTGCTTTCCATTACTCTCTATAATCACTCTGTGCTGTCCATTACTCTCTATAATCAAACTGTGCTGTCCATTAATCTCTGTAATCACTCTGTGCTGTCCATTACTCTCTATAAACACCTGTGCTGTCCATTACTCTCTATAATCACTCTGTGCTGTCCATTACTCTCTATAATCACCCTGTGCTGTCCATTAATCTCTATAATCACTCTGTGCTGTCCATTACTCTCTATAATCACCCTGTGCTGTCCATTACTCTCTATAAACACTCTGTGCTGTCCATTACTCTCTATAATCATCCTGTGCTGTCCATTACTCTCTATAATCACTCTGTGCTGTCCAATACTCTCTAAAATCACCCTGTGCTGTCCATTATTCTCTATAATCACTCTGTGCTGTCCATTACTCTCTATAATCACTCTGTGCTGTCCATTACTCTCTATAACCACTCTGTGCTGTCCATTACTCTCTATAATCAACCTGTGCTGTCCATTACTCTCTATAATCACCCTGTGCTGTCCATTACTCTCTATAATCACTCTGTGCTGTCCACTACTCTCTATAATCACTCTGTGCTTTCCATTACTCTCTATAATCATTCTGTGCAGTCCATTACTATCTATAATCACCTGTGCTGTCCATCACTCTCTATAATCACTCTGTGCTGTCCATTATGCTCTATAATCACTCTGTGCTCTCCATTACTCTCTATATTCATTCTGTGCTGTCCATTATTCTCCATAATCACTCTGTGCTGTCCATTACGCTCTAAAGTCACTCTGTGCTGTCCATTACTCTCTATAATCACTCTGTGCTTTCCATTACGCTCTATAATCACCCTGTGCTTTCCATTACTCTCTATAATCACTCTGTGCCGTCCATTACTCTCTATGATCACCTGTGCTGTCCATTACTCCCTATAATCATTCTGTGCTTCCCATTACTCTCTATAATCATTCTGTGCTGTCCATTACTATCTATAATCACCTGTGCTGTCCATTACTCTCTATAATCACTCTGTGCTGTCCATTACGCTCTATACTCACTCTGTGCTGTCCATAATCTCTATAATCATTCTGTGCTGTCCTTTACTCTCTATAATCACTCTGTGCTGTCCATTACTCTCTATAATCACTCATTGCTCTCCATTACTCTCTATAATCATTCTGTGGTGTCCATTACTCTCTATAATCACCCTGTGCTGTCCATGACTCTCTATAATCACCCTGTGCTGTCCATTACTCTATAATCACCCTGTGCTGTCCATTACACTCTTTAATCACTCTGTGCTGTCCATTAATCTCTATAATCACTCTGTGCTGTCCATTGCTCTCTATAACCACTCTGTGCTGTCCATTACTCTCTATAATCACCCTGTGCTGTCCATTACTCTCTATAATCACCCTGTGCTGTCCATTACTCTCTATAATCACCCGGTGCTGTACATATCTCTCTATAATCACTCTGTGCTGTCCGTTACTCTCTTTCATCACTCTGTGCTCTCCATTATACTCTATAATCACTGTGTGCTGTCCATTACTCTCTATAATCACCCTGTGCTGTCCATTACTCTCTATAATCACCCTGTGCTGTCCATTACTCTCTATAATCACCCTGTGCTGTCCATTACTCTCTATAATCACCCTGTGCTGTCCATTACTCTCTATAATCACCCTGTGCTGTCCATTACTCTCTATAATCACTCTGTGCTGTCCATTACTCTCTATAATCACTCTGTGCTGTCCATTACTCTCTATAATCACCCTGTGCTGCCCATTACTCTCTATAATCACCCTGTGCTGTCCATTACTCTCTATAATCACCCTGTGCTGTCCATTACTCTCTATAATCACTCTGTGCTGTCCATTACTCTCTATAATCACTCTGTGCTGTCCATTACTCTCTATAATCACCCTGTGCTGTCCATTATTCTCTGTAATCACTCTGTGCAGTCCATTACTCTCTATAATCATTCTGTGCTGTCCATTACTCTCTATAATCACCCTGTGCTGTCCATTACTCTCTATAATCAGCCTGTGCTGTCCATTGCTCAATAATCACCCTGCTGTCCATTACTCGCTATAATCACTCTGTGCTGTCCATTACTCTCTATAATCACTCTGTGCTTTCCATTACTCTCTATAATCACTCTGTGCTGTCCATTACTCTCTATGATCACCTTTGCTGCCCATTACTCTCTATAATCACCCTATGCTGTCCATTACTCTCTATAATCACTCTGTGCTGTCCACTACTCTCTATAATCACTCTGTGCTGTCCATTACTATCTATAAACACCTGTGCTGTCCATTACTCTCTTTAATCACTCTGTGCTGTCCATTATTCTCTATACTCACTCTGTGCAGTCCATTACTCTCTATAATCAGTCTCTTATGTCCATTACTCTCTCTAATTACCCTGTGCTGTCCATGAATCTCTATAATCATTCTGTGCTGTCCATTACTCTCTATGATCACCTGTGCTGTCCATTATTCCCTATAATCATTCTGTGCTTCCCATTACTCTCTATAATCATTCTGTGCTGTCCATTACTATCTATAATCATTCTGTGCTTCCCATTACTCTCTATAATCATCTGTGCTGTCCATTACTATCTATAATCACCTGTGCTGTCCATTACTCTCTATAATCACTCTGTGCTGTCCATTACGCTCTATACTCACTCTGTGCTGTCCATAATCTCTATAATCATTCTGTGCTGTCCATTACTCTCTATAATCACTCTGTGCTGTCCATTACTCTCTATAATCACTCTTTGCTCTCCATTATTCTCTATAATCACTCTGTGGTGTCCATTACTCTCTATAATCACCCTGTGCTGTCCATGACTCTCTATAATCACCCTGTGCTGTCCATTACTCTATAATCACCCTGTGCTGTCCATTACACTCTTTAATTACTCTGTGCTGTCCAGTAATCTCTATAATCACTCTGTGCTGTCCATTACTCTCTATAATCACTCTGTGCTGTCCATTACTCTCTATAATCACCCTGTGCTGTCCATTACTCTCTATAATCACCCTGTGCTGTCCATTACTCTCTATAATCACCCTGTGCTGTACATATCTCTCTATAATCAGTCTGTGCTGTCCGTTACTCTTTTTCATCACTCTGTGCTCTCCATTATACTCTATAATCACTGTGTGATGTCCATTACTCTCTATAATCACTCTGTGCTGTCCATTACTCTCGATAATCACTCTGTGCTGTCCATTACTCTCCATAATCACTCTGCGCTGCCCATTGCTCTCTATAATCACCCTGTGCTGTCCATTACTCTCTATAATCACCCTGTGCTGTCAATTACTCTATAATCACCCTGTGCTGTCCATTACTCTCTATAATCACCCTGTGCTGTCCATTACTCTCTATAATCACCCTGTGCTGTCCATTACTCTCTATAATCACTCTGTGCTGCCCATTACTCTCTATAATCACTCTGTGCTGTCCATTACTCTCTATAATCACTCTGTGCTGTCCATTACACTCTATAATCACTCTGTGCTTTCCATTACTCTCTATAATCGCTCTGTGCTGTCCATTACTAACTATAATCACTCTGTGCTGTCCATTACTCTCTGTAATCACTCTGTGCTGTCCATTACGCTCTATAATCACACTGTGCTGTCCATTACTCTCTTTAATCATTCTGTGCTGCCCATTACTCTCTATAATCACTCTGTGCTATCCATTACGCTCTATAATCACTCTGTGCTGTCCATTCCTCTCTATAATCACCCTGTGCTGTCCATTACTCTCTATAATCACCCTGTGCTGTCCATTACTCTCTATAATCATTCTGTGTTGTCCATTACTCTCTATAATCACCCTTTGCTGTTCATTATTCTCTAAAATCACCCTGTGCTGTCCATTACTCTCTATAATCACTCAGTGCTGTCCACTACTCTCTATAATCACTCTGTGCTGTCCATTACTATCTATAAACACCTGTGCTGTCCATTACTCTCTTTAATCACTCTGTGCTGTCCATTACTCTCTATACTCACTCTGTGCTGTCCATTACTCTCTATAATCAGTCTCTACTGTCCATTACTCTCTCTAATTACCCTGTGCTGTCCATGAATCTCTATAATCATTCTGTGCTGTCCATTACTCTCTATAATCACTCGGTGCTGCCCATTACTCTCTATAATCACTCCGTGCTGTACATTACTCACTATAATCACTCTCTGCTGCCCATTACTCTCTATAATCACCCTGTGCTGTACATTACTCTCTATAATCATCCTGTGCTGTCCATTACTCTATAATCACTCTTTGCTGTACATTACTCACTTTAATCACTCACTGCTGTCGATTACTCTCTATAATCACCCTGTGCTGTCCATTACTCTCTATAATCACTCTGTGCTGTCCATTACTCTCTATAATCACTCTGTGCTTTCCATTACACTCTATAATCATTCTGTGCTGTCCATTACTATCTATAATCACCTGTGCTGCCCATTACTCTCTATAATCACTCTGTGCTGTCCATTACGCTCTATGCTCACTCTGTGCCGTCCATTACTCTCTATAATCACTCTGTGCTGTCCATTACTCTCTATAATCACTCTGTGCTGTCCATTACTCTCTATAATCAATCTGTGCTGTCCATTACTCTCTATAATCATTCTGTGGTGTCCAGTACTCTCTATAATCACCCTGTGCTGTCCATGACTCTCTATAATCACCCTGTGCTGTCCATTACTCTATAATCACCCTGTGCTGTCCATTACACTCTATAATCACTCTGTGCTGTCCATTAATCTCTATAATCACTCTGTGCTGTCCATTACTCTCTATAATCACTCTGTGCTGTCCATTACTCTCTATAATCACCCTGTGCTGTCCATGACTCTCTATAATCCACCTGTGCTGTCCATTACTCTATAATCACCCTGTGCTGTCCATTACTCTCTATAATCACTCTGTGCTTTCCATTAGTCTCTATAATCACTCTGTGCTGTCCATTACTCTCTATAATCAAACTGTGCTGTCCATTACTCTCTATAATCATTCTGTGCTGTCCATTACTCTCTATAATCAAACTGTGCTGTCCATTACTCTCTATAATCACTCTGTGCTGTCCATTACTCTCTATAATCACCCTGTGCTGTCCATTACTCTCTATAATCATCCTGTGCTGTCCATTACTCTCTGTAATCACCCTGGGCTGTACATATCTCTCTATAATCACTCTATGCTGTCCGTTACTCTCTATAATCACTCTGTGCTGTCCATTATGCACTATAATCACTCTGTGCTGTCCATTACTCTCTATAATCATTCTGTGCTGTCCATTACTCTCAATAATCACTCTGTGCTGTCCATTACGCTCTAAAGTCACTCTGTGCTGTCCATTACTCTCTATAATCACTCGGTGCTTTCCATTACTCTCCATAATCACTCTGTGCTTTCCATTACTCTCTATAATCATTCTGTGCTGTCCATTACTATCTATAATCACCTGTGCTGTCCATTACTCTCTAAAATCACTCTGTGCAGTCCATTACTCTCTATAATCACTCTTTGCTCTCCATCACTCTCTATAATCACTCTGTGGTGTCCATTACTCTCTATAATCATCCTGTGCTGTCCATGACTCTCTATAATCACCCTGTGCTGTCCATTACTCTATAATCACCCTCTGCTGTCCATTACACTCTATAATCACTCTGTGCTGTCCATTAATCTCTATAATCACTCTGTGCTGTCCATTACGCTCTATAATCACTGTGTGCTGCCCATTAGTCTCTATAATCACCCTGTGCTGTCCGTGACTCTCTATAATCCACCTGTGCTGTCCATTACTCTATAATCACCCTGTGCTGTCCATTACTCTCTATAATCACTCTGTGCTTTCCATTACTCTCTATAATCACTCTGTGCTGTCCATTACTCTCTATAATCAAACTGTGCTGTCCATTACTCTCTATAATCACCCTGTGCTGTCCATTACTCTCTATAATCACCCTGTGCTGTACATATCTCTCTATAATCACTCTGTGCTGTCCGTTACTCTCTATAATCACTCTGTGCTGTCCATTATGCACTATAATCACTCTGTGCTGTCCATTACTCTCTATAATCATTCTGTGCTGTCCATTACTCTCAATAATCACTCTGTGCTGTCCATTACGCTCTAAAGTCACTCTGTGCTGTCCATTACTCTCTATAATCACTCTGTGCTTTCCATTACTCTCCATAATCACTCTGTGCTTTCCATTACTCTCTATAATCATTCTGTGCTGTCCATTACTATCTATAATCACCTGTGCTGTCCATTACTCTCTAAAATCACTCTGTGCTGTCCATTACTCTCTATAATCACTCTTTGCTCTCCATCACTCTCTATAATCACTCTGTGGTGTCCATTACTCTCTATAATCATCCTGTGCTGTCCATGACTCTCTATAATCACCCTGTGCTGTCCATTACTCTATAATCACCCTCTGCTGTCCATTACACTCTATAATCACTCTGTGCTGTCCATTAATCTCTATAATCACTCTGTGCTGTCCATTACGCTCTATAATCACTGTGTGCTGCTCATTAGTCTCTATAATCACCCTGTGCTGTCCGTGACTCTCTATAATCCACCTGTGCTGTCCATTACTCTATAATCACCCTGTGCTGTCCATTACTCTCTATAATCACTCTGTGCTTTCCATTACTCTCTATAATCACTCTGTGCTGTCCATTACTCTCTATAATCAAACTGTGCTGTCCATTACTCCCTATAATCACTCTGTGCTGTCCATTACTCTCTATAATCACCCTGTGCTCTCCATTACTCTCTATAATCACCCTGTGCTCTGCATTACTCTCTATAATCACCCTGTGCTCTCCATTACTCTCTATAATCACTCTGTGCTGTCCGTTACTCTCTATAATCACTCTGTGCTGTCCACTATACTCTATAATCACTGTGTGCGGTCCATTACTCTCTATAATCACCCTTTGCTGTCCATTACTCTCAATAATCACCCTGTGCTGGCCATTACTCTCTATAATCACCCTGTGCTGTCCATTACTCTCTATAATCACCCTGTGTTGTCCATTACTCTCTATAATCACTCTGTGCTGTCCATTACTCTCTATAATCACTCTGTGCTGCCCATTACTCTCTATAATCAATCTGTGCTGTCCAATACTCTATAATCACCCTGTGCTGTCCATTACTCTCTATAATCACTCTGTGCTGTCCATTACTTTCTAAAATCACCCTGTGCTGTCCATTACTCTCTATAATCACCCTGTGCTGTCCATTACACTCTAT
Source organism: Somniosus microcephalus (assembly GCF_052327205.1). Classification (NCBI taxonomy): domain Eukaryota; kingdom Metazoa; phylum Chordata; class Chondrichthyes; order Squaliformes; family Somniosidae; genus Somniosus; species Somniosus microcephalus. Next base: position 32,414 of record NW_028226303.1, on the reverse strand, counting down.
AATCACTCTGTGCTGTCCATTACTCTCTATAATAACTCTGTGCTGTCCATTACTCTCTATAATCACCCTGTTCTGTCCATTACTCTCTATAATCACTCTGTGCTGTCCATTACTCTCTATAATCACTCTGTGCTGTCCATTACTCTCTAAAATCACCCTGTTCTGTCCATTATTCTCTATAATCACTCTGTGCTGTCCATTACTCTCTATAACCACTCTGTGCTGTCCATTACTCTCGATAATCACCCTGTGCTGTCCATTAATCTTTATAATCACCCTGTGCTGTCCATTACTCAATAATCACCCTGCTGTCCATTACTCGCTATAATCTCTCTGTGCTTTCCATTACTCTCTATAATCACTCTGTGATGTCCATTACTATCTATAATAACCTGTGCTGTCCATTACTCTCTATAATCACCTTGTGCTGTCCATTACTCTCTATAATAACCTGTGCTGTCCATTACTCTCTATAATCACTCTGTGCTGTCCATTACTCTCTATAATCACCCTGTGCTGTCCATTACTCTCTATAATCACTCTGTGCTTTCCATTACTCTCTATAATCACTCTGTGCTGTCCATTACTCTCTATGATCACCTGTGCTGCCCATTACTCTCTATAATCACTCTGTGCTGTCCATTACTCTCTATAATCACCCTGTGCTGTCCATTACTCTCTATAATCACCCTGTGCTGTCCACTGCTCTCTTTAATCACTCTGTGCTTTCCATTACTCTCTATAATCACTCTGTCCTTTCCATTACTCTCTATAATCACTCTGTGCTTTCCATTACGCTCTATAATCACTCTGTGCTTTCCATTGCTAACTATAATCACTCTGTGCTGTCCATTACGCTCTATAATCACTCTGTGCTGTCCATTACTCTCTTTAATCATTCTGTGCTATCCATTACTCTCTATAATCACTCTGTGCTATCCATTACTCTCTATAATCACTCTGTGCTGCCCATTACTCTCTATAATCACTCTGTGCTATCCATTACTCTCTATAATCACTCTGTGCTGCCCATTACTCTCTATAATCACTCTGTGCTGTCCATTACGCTCTATAATCACTCTGTGCTGTCCATTAATCTCTATAATCATTCTGTGCTGTCCATTACTTTCTGTAATCACTCTGTGCTGTCCATTACTCTCTATAATCACTCTTTGCTCTCCATTAATCTCCATAATCACCCTGTGCTGTCCATTGCTCTCTATAATCACTCTTTGCTGTCCATTAGTCTATAATCACCCTGTGCTGTTCATTACACTCTATAATCACTCTGTGCTGTCCATTAATCTCTATAATCACTCTGTGCTGTCCATTACTCTCTATAATCAACCTGTGCTGTCCATTACTCTACAATCACCCTGTGCTGTCCATTACTCTCTATAATCACTCTGTGCTTTCCATTACTCTCTATAATCACTCTGTGCTGTCCATTACTCTCTATAATCAAACTGTGCTGTCCATTCATCTCTGTAATCACTCTGTGCTGTCCATTACTCTCTATAAACACCTGTGCTGTCCATTACTCTCTATAATCACTCTGTGCTGTCCATTACTCTCTATAATCACCCTGTGCTGTCCATTAATCTCTATAATCACTCTGTGCTGTCCATTACTCTCTATAATCACCCTGTGCTGTCCATTACTCTCTATAATCACTCTGTGCTGTCCATTACTCTCTATAATCATCCTGTGCTGTCCATTACTCTCTATAATCACCCTGTGCTGTCCATTACTCTCTATAATCACTCTGTGCTGTCCACTACTCTCTATAATCACTCTGTGCTTTCCATTACTCTCTATAATCATTCTGTGCAGTCCATTACTATCTATAATCACCTGTGCTGTCCATCACTCTCTATAATCACTCTGTGCTGTCCATTATGCTCTATAATCACTCTGTGCTCTCCATTACTCTCTATATTCATTCTGTGCTGTCCATTATTCTCCATAATCACTCTGTGCTGTCCATTACGCTCTAAAGTCACTCTGTGCTGTCCATTACTCTCTATAATCACTCTGTGCTTTCCATTACGCTCTATAATCACCCTGTGCTTTCCATTACTCTCTATAATCACTCTGTGCCGTCCATTACTCTCTATGATCACCTGTGCTGTCCATTACTCCCTATAATCATTCTGTGCTTCCCATTACTCTCTATAATCATTCTGTGCTGTCCATTTCTATCTATAATCACCTGTGCTGTCCATTACTCTCTATAATCACTCTGTGCTGTCCATTACGCTCTATACTCACTCTGTGCTGTCCATAATCTCTATAATCATTCTGTGCTGTCCTTTACTCTCTATAATCACTCTGTGCTGTCCATTACTCTCTATAATCACTCATTGCTCTCCATTACTCTCTATAATCATTCTGTGGTGTCCATTACTCTCTATAATCACCCTGTGCTGTCCATGACTCTCTATAATCACCCTGTGCTGTCCATTACTCTATAATCACCCTGTGCTGTCCATTACACTCTTTAATCACTCTGTGCTGTCCATTAATCTCTATAATCACTCTGTGCTGTCCATTGCTCTCTATAACCACTCTGTGCTGTCCATTACTCTCTATAATCACCCTGTGCTGTCCATTACTCTCTATAATCAAACTGTGCTGTCCATTACTCCCTATAATCACTCTGTGATGTCCATTACTCTCTATAATCACTCTGTGCTGTCCATTACTCTCTATAATCACCCTGTGCTCTCCATTACTCTCTATAATCACCCTGTGCTCTGCATTACTCTCTATAATCACTCTGTGCTGTCCATTACTCTCTATAATCATCCTGTGCTGTCCATTACTCTCTATAATCACCCTGTGCTGTCCATTACTCTCTATAATCACTCTGTGCTGTCCACTACTCTCTATAATCACTCTGTGCTTTCCATTACTCTCTATAATCATTCTGTGCAGTCCATTACTATCTATAATCACCTGTGCTGTCCATCACTCTCTATAATCACTCTGTGCTGTCCATTATGCTCTATAATCACTCTGTGCTCTCCATTACTCTCTATATTCATTCTGTGCTGTCCATTATTCTCCATAATCACTCTGTGCTGTCCATTACGCTCTAAAGTCACTCTGTGCTGTCCATTACTCTCTATAATCACTCTGTGCTTTCCATTACGCTCTATAATCACCCTGTGCTTTCCATTACTCTCTATAATCACTCTGTGCCGTCCATTACTCTCTATGATCACCTGTGCTGTCCATTACTCCCTATAATCATTCTGTGCTTCCCATTACTCTCTATAATCATTCTGTGCTGTCCATTTCTATCTATAATCACCTGTGCTGTCCATTACTCTCTATAATCACTCTGTGCTGTCCATTACGCTCTATACTCACTCTGTGCTGTCCATAATCTCTATAATCATTCTGTGCTGTCCTTTACTCTCTATAATCACTCTGTGCTGTCCATTACTCTCTAGAATCACTCATTGCTCTCCATTACTCTCTATAATCATTCTGTGGTGTCCATTACTCTCTATAATCACCCTGTGCTGTCCATGACTCTCTATAATCACCCTGTGCTGTCCATTACTCTATAATCACCCTGTGCTGTCCATTACACTCTTTAATCACTCTGTGCTGTCCATTAATCTCTATAATCACTCTGTGCTGTCCATTGCTCTCTATAACCACTCTGTGCTGTCCATTACTCTCTATAATCACCCTGTGCTGTCCATTACTCTCTATAATCACCCTGTGCTGTCCATTACTCTCTATAATCACCCGGTGCTGTACATATCTCTCTATAATCACTCTGTGCTGTCCATTACTCTCTTTCATCACTCTGTGCTCTCCATTATACTCTATAATCACTGTGTGCTGTCCATTACTCTCTATAATCACCCTGTGCTGTCCATTACTCTCTATAATCACCCTGTGCTGTCCATTACTCTCTATAATCACCCTGTGCTGTCCATTACTCTCTATAATCACCCTGTGCTGTCCATTACTCTCTATAATCACCCTGTGCTGTCCATTACTCTCTATAATCACTCTGTGCTGTCCATTACTCTCTATAATCACTCTGTGCTGTCCATTACTCTCTATAATCACCCTGTGCTGCCCATTACTCTCTATAATCACCCTGTGCTGTCCATTACTCTCTATAATCACCCTGTGCTGTCCATTACTCTCTATAATCACTCTGTGCTGTCCATTACTCTCTATAATCACTCTGTGCTGTCCATTACTCTCTATAATCACCCTGTGCTGTCCATTATTCTCTGTAATCACTCTGTGCTGTCCATTACTCTCTATAATCATTCTGTGCTGTCCATTACTCTCTATAATCACCCTGTGCTGTCCATTACTCTCTATAATCAGCCTGTGCTGTCCATTGCTCAATAATCACCCTGCTGTCCATTACTCGCTATAATCACTCTGTGCTGTCCATTACTCTCTATAATCACCCTGTGCTGTCCATTACTCTCTATAATCACTCTGTGCTGCCCATTACTCTCTATAATCACTCTGTGCTTTGCATTACTCTCTATAATCACTCTGTGCTTTCCATTACTCTCTATAATCACTCTGTGCTGTCCATTACTCTCTATGATCACCTTTGCTGCCCATTACTCTCTATAATCACCCTATGCTGTCCATTACTCTCTATAATCACTCTGTGCTGTCCACTACTCTCTATAATCACTCTGTTCTGTCCATTACTATCTATAAACACCTGTGCTGTCCATTACTCTCTTTAATCACTCTGTGCTGTCCATTATTCTCTATACTCACTCTGTGCTGTCCATTACTCTCTATAATCAGTCTCTTATGTCCATTACTCTCTCTAATTACCCTGTGCTGTCCATGAATCTCTATAATCATTCTGTGCTGTCCATTACTCTCTATGATCACCTGTGCTGTCCATTATTCCCTATAATCATTCTGTGCTTCCCATTACTCTCTATAATCATTCTGTGCTGTCCATTACTATCTATAATCATTCTGTGCTTCCCATTACTCTCTATAATCATCTGTGCTCTCCATTACTATCTATAATCACCTGTGCTGTCCATTACTCTCTATAATCACTCTGTACTGTCCATTACGCTCTATACTCACTCTGTGCTGTCCATAATCTCTATAATCATTCTTTGCTGTCCATTACTCTCTATAATCACTCTGTGCTGTCCATTACTCTCTATAATCACTCTTTGCTCTCCATTATTCTCTATAATCACTCTGTGGTGTCCATTACTCTCTATAATCACCCTGTGCTGTCCATGACTCTCTATAATCACCCTGTGCTGTCCATTACTCTATAATCACCCTGTGCTGTCCATTACACTCTTTAATTACTCTGTGCTGTCCAGTAATCTCTATAATCACTCTGTGCTGTCCATTACTCTCTATAATCACTCTGTGCTGTCCATTACTCTCTATAATCACCCTGTGCTGTCCATTACTCTCTATAATCACCCTGTGCTGTCCATTACTCTCTATAATCACCCTGTGCTGTACATATCTCTCTATAATCACTCTGTGCTGTCCGTTACTCTTTTTCGTCACTCTGTGCTCTCCATTATACTCTATAATCACTGTGTGATGTCCATTACTCTCTATAATCACTCTGTGCTGTCCATTACTCTCGATAATCACTCTGTGCTGTCCATTACTCTCCATAATCACTCTGCGCTGCCCATTGCTCTCTATAATCACCCTGTGCTGTCCATTACTCTCTATAATCACCCTGTGCTGTCAATTACTCTATAATCACCCTGTGCTGTCCATTACTCTCTATAATCACCCTGTGCTGTCCATTACTCTCTATAATCACCCTGTGCTGTCCATTACTCTCTATAATCACTCTGTGCTGCCCATTACTCTCTATAATCACTCTGTGCTTTCCATTACTCTCTATAATCACTCTGTGCTGTCCATTACACTCTATAATCACTCTGTGCTTTCCATTACTCTCTATAATCGCTCTGTGCTGTCCATTACTAACTATAATCACTCTGTGCTGTCCATTACTCTCTGTAATCACTCTGTGCTGTCCATTACGCTCTATAATCACTCTGTGCTGTCCATTGCTCTCTTTAATCATTCTGTGCTGCCCATTACTCTCTATAATCACTCTGTGCTATCCATTACGCTCTATAATCACTCTGTGCTGTCCATTCCTCTCTATAATCACCCTGTGCTGTCCATTACTCTCTATAATCACCCTGTGCTGTCCATTACTCTCTATAATCATTCTGTGTTGTCCATTACTCTCTATAATCACCCTTTGCTGTTCATTATTCTCTAAAATCACCCTGTGCTGTCCATTACTCTCTATAATCACTCAGTGCTGTCCACTACTCTCTATAATCACTCTGTGCTGTCCATTACTATCTATAAACACCTGTGCTGTCCATTACTCTCTTTAATCACTCTGTGCTGTCCATTACTCTCTATACTCACTCTGTGCTGTCCATTACTCTCGATAATCAGTCTCTACTGTCCATTACTCTCTCTAATTACCCTGTGCTGTCCATGAATCTCTATAATCATTCTGTGCTGTCCATTACTCTCTATAATCACTCGGTGCTGCCCATTACTCTCTATAATCACCCTGTGCTGTACATTACTCTCTATAATCATCCTGTGCTGTCCATTACTCTATAATCACTCTTTGCTGTACATTACTCACTTTAATCACTCACTGCTGTCGATTACTCTCTATAATCACCCTGTGCTGTCCATTACTCTCTATAATCACTCTGTGCTGTCCATTACTCTCTATAATCACTCTGTGCTTTCCATTACACTCTATAATCATTCTGTGCTGTCCATTACTATCTATAATCACCTGTGCTGCCCATTACTCTCTATAATCACTCTGTGCTGTCCATTACGCTCTATGCTCACTCTGTGCCGTCCATTACTCTCTATAATCACTCTGTGCTGTCCATTACTCTCTATAATCACTCTGTGCTGTCCATTACTCTCTATAATCAATCTGTGCTGTCCATTACTCTCTATAATCACTCTGTGGTGTCCATTACTCTCTATAATCACCCTGTGCTGTCCATGACTCTCTATAATCACCCTGTGCTGTCCATTACTCTATAATCACCCTGTGCTGTCCATTACACTCTATAATCACTCTGTGCTGTCCATTAATCTCTATAATCACTCTGTGCTGTCCATTACTCTCTATAATCACTCTGTGCTGTCCATTACTCTCTATAATCACCCTGTGCTGTCCATGACTCTCTATAATCCACCTGTGCTGTCCATTACTCTATAATCACCCTGTGCTGTCCATTACTCTCTATAATCACTCTGTGCTTTCCATTAGTCTCTATAATCACACTGTGCTGTCCATTACTCTCTATAATCAAACTGTGCTGTCCATTACTCTCTATAATCATTCTGTGCTGTCCATTACTCTCTATAATCAAACTGTGCTGTCCATTACTCTCTATAATCACTCTGTGCTGTCCATTACTCTCTATAATCACCCTGTGCTGTCCATTACTCTCTATAATCATCCTGTGCTGTCCATTACTCTCTGTAATCACCCTGGGCTGTACATATCTCTCTATAATCACTCTATGCTGTCCGTTACTCTCTATAATCACTCTGTGCTGTCCATTATGCACTATAATCACTCTGTGCTGTCCATTACTCTCTATAATCATTCTGTGCTGTCCATTACTCTCAATAATCACTCTGTGCTGTCCATTACGCTCTAAAGTCACTCTGTGCTGTCCATTACTCTCTATAATCACTCTGTGCTTTCCATTACTCTCCATAATCACTCTGTGCTTTCCATTACTCTCTATAATCATTCTGTGCTGTCCATTACTATCTATAATCACCTGTGCTGTCCATTACTCTCTAAAATCACTCTGTGCAGTCCATTACTCTCTATAATCACTCTTTGCTCTCCATCACTCTCTATAATCACTCTGTGGTGTCCATTACTCTCTATAATCATCCTGTGCTGTCCATGACTCTCTATAATCACCCTGTGCTGTCCATTACTCTATAATCACCCTCTGCTGTCCATTACACTCTATAATCACTCTGTGCTGTCCATTAATCTCTATAATCACTCTGTGCTGTCCATTACGCTCTATAATCACTGTGTGCTGCCCATTAGTCTCTATAATCACCCTGTGCTGTCCGTGACTCTCTATAATCCACCTGTGCTGTCCATTACTCTATAATCACCCTGTGCTGTCCATTACTCTCTATAATCACTCTGTGCTTTCCATTACTCTCTATAATCACTCTGTGCTGTCCATTACTCTCTATAATCAAACTGTGCTGTCCATTACTCTCTATAACCACCCTGTGCTGTCCATTACTCTCTATAATCACCCTGTGCTGTACATATCTCTCTATAATCACTCTGTGCTGTCCGTTACTCTCTATAATCACTCTGTGCTGTCCATTATGCACTATAATCACTCTGTGCTGTCCATTACTCTCTATAATCATTCTGTGCTGTCCATTACTCTCAATAATCACTCTGTGCTGTCCATTACGCTCTAAAGTCACTCTGTGCTGTCCATTACTCTCTATAATCACTCTGTGCTTTCCATTACTCTCCATAATCACTCTGTGCTTTCCATTACTCTCTATAATCATTCTGTGCTGTCCATTACTATCTATAATCACCTGTGCTGTCCATTACTCTCTAAAATCACTCTGTGCTGTCCATTACTCTCTATAATCACTCTTTGCTCTCCATCACTCTCTATAATCACTCTGTGGTGTCCATTACTCTCTATAATCATCCTGTGCTGTCCATGACTCTCTATAATCACCCTGTGCTGTCCATTACTCTATAATCACCCTCTGCTGTCCATTACACTCTATAATCACTCTGTGCTGTCCATTAATCTCTATAATCACTCTGTGCTGTCCATTACGCTCTATAATCACTGTGTGCTTCTCATTAGTCTCTATAATCACCCTGTGCTGTCCGTGACTCTCTATAATCCACCTGTGCTGTCCATTACTCTATAATCACCCTGTGCTGTCCATTACTCTCTATAATCACTCTGTGCTTTCCATTACTCTCTATAATCACTCTGTGCTGTCCATTACTCTCTATAATCAAACTGTGCTGTCCATTACTCCCTATAATCACTCTGTGATGTCCATTACTCTCTATAATCACTCTGTGCTGTCCATTACTCTCTATAATCACCCTGTGCTCTCCATTACTCTCTATAATCACCCTGTGCTCTGCATTACTCTCTATAATCACCCTGTGCTCTCCACTACTCTCTATAATCACTCTGTGCTGTCCGTTACTCTCTATAATCACTCTGTGCTGTCCACTATACTCTATAATCACTGTGTGCGGTCCATTACTCTCTATAATCACCCTTTGCTGTCCATTACTCTCAATAATCACCCTGTGCTGGCCATTACTCTCTATAATCACCCTGTGCTGTCCATTACTCTCTATAATCACCCTGTGTTGTCCATTACTCTCTATAATCACTCTGTGCTGTCCATTACTCTCTATAATCACTCTGTGCTGTCCATTACTCTCTATAATCACTCTGTGCTGTCCATTACTCTCTATAATCACTCTGTGCTGCCCATTACTCTCTATAATCACTCTGTGCTGTCCAATACTCTATAATCACCCTGTGCTGTCCATTACTCTCTATAATCACTCTGTGCTGTCCATTACTTTCTAAAATCACCCTGTGCTGTCCATTACTCTCTATAATCACCCTGTGCTGTCCATTACACTCTATAATCACTCTGTGCTGTCCATTACTCTCTATAATCACTCTGTGCTGTCCATTACTCTCTATAATCACCCTGTTCTGTCCATTACTCTCTATAATCACTCTGTGCTGTCCATTACTCTCTATAATCACTCTGTGCTGTCCATTACTCTCTAAAATCACCCTGTTCTGTCCATTATTCTCTATAATCACTCTGTGCTGTCCATTACTCTCTATAACCACTCTGTGCTGTCCATTACTCTCGATAATCACCCTGTGCTGTCCATTAATCTCTATAATCACCCTGTGCTGTCCATTACTCAATAATCACCCTGCTGTCCATTACTCGCTATAATCTCTCTGTGCTTTCCATTACTCTCTATAATCACTCTGTGATGTCCATTACTATCTATAATAACCTGTGCTGTCCATTACTCTCTATAATCACCCTGTGCTGTCCATTACTCTCTATAATAACCTGTGCTGTCCATTACTCTCTATAATCACTCTGTGCTGTCCATTACTCTCTATAATCACCCTGTGCTGTCCATTACTCTCTATAATCACTCTGTGCTTTCCATTACTCTCTATAATCACTCTGTGCTGTCCATTACTCTCTATGATCACCTGTGCTGCCCATTACTCTCTATAATCACTCTGTGCTGTCCATTACTCTCTATAATCACCCTGTGCTGTCCATTACTCTCTATAATCACCCTGTGCTGTCCACTGCTCTCTTTAATCACTCTGTGCTTTCCATTACTCTCTATAATCACTCTGTGCTTTCCATTACTCTCTATAATCACTCTGTGCTTTCCATTACGCTCTATAATCACTCTGTGCTTTCCATTACTAACTATAATCACTCTGTGCTGTCCATTACGCTCTATAATCACTCTGTGCTGTCCATTACTCTCTTTAATCACTCTGTGCTGTCCATTACGCTCTATAATCACTCTGTGCTGTCCATTACTCTCTATAATCACTCTGTGCTGTCCATTAATCTCTATAATCACTCTGTGCTGTCCATTACGCTCTATAATCACTGTGTGCTGCTCATTAGTCTCTATAATCACCCTGTGCTGTCCGTGACTCTCTATAATCCACCTCTGCTGTCCATTACTCTATAATCACCCTGTGCTGTCCATTACTCTCTATAATCACTCTGTGCTTTCCATTACTCTCTATAATCACTCTGTGCTGTCCATTACTCTCTATAATCAAACTGTGCTGTCCATTACTCCCTATAATCACTCTGTGATGTCCATTACTCTCTATAATCACTCTGTGCTGTCCATTACTCTCTATAATCACCCTATGCTCTCCATTACTCTCTATAATCACCCTGTGCTCTGCATTACTCTCTATAATCATCCTATGCTCTCCATTACTCTCTATAATCACTCTGTGCTGTCCGTTACTCTCTATAATCACTCTGTGCTGTCCACTATACTCTATAATCACTGTGTGCGGTCCATTACTCTCTATAATCACCCTTTGCTGTCCATTACTCTCAATAATCACCCTGTGCTGGCCATTACTCTCTATAATCACCCTGTGCTGTCCATTACTCTCTATAATCACCCTGTGTTGTCCATTACTCTCTATAATCACTCTGTGCTGTCCATTACTCTCTATAATCACTCTGTGCTGTCCATTACTCTCTATAATCACTCTGTGCTGTCCATTACTCTCTATAATCACTCTGTGCTGCCCATTACTCTCTACAATCACTCTGTGCTGTCCAATACTCTATAATCACCCTGTGCTGTCCATTACTCTCTATAATCACTCTGTGCTGTCCATTACTTTCTAAAATCACCCTGTGCTGTCCATTACTCTCTATAATCACCCTGTGCTGTCCATTACACTCTATAATCACTCTGTGCTGTCCATTACTCTCTATAATCACTCTGTGCTGTCCATTACTCTCTATAATCACCCTGTTCTGTCCATTACTCTCTATAATCACTCTGTGCTGTCCGTTACTCTCTATAATCACTCTGTGCTGTCCATTACTCTCTAAAATCACCCTGTTCTGTCCATTATTCTCTATAATCACTCTGTGCTGTCCATTACTCTCTATAACCACTCTGTGCTGTCCATTACTCTCGATAATCACCCTGTGCTGTCCATTAATCTCTATAATCACCCTGTGCTGTCCATTACTCAATAATCACCCTGCTGTCCATTACTCGCTATAATCTCTCTGTGCTTTCCATTACTCTCTATAATCACTCTGTGATGTCCATTACTATCTATAATAACCTGTGCTGTCCATTACTCTCTATAATCACCCTGTGCTGTCCATTACTCTCTATAATAACCTGTGCTGTCCATTACTCTCTATAATCACTCTGTGCTGTCCATTACTCTCTATAATCACCCTCTGCTGTCCATTACTCTCTATAATCACTCTGTGCTTTCCATTACTCTCTATAATCACTCTGTGCTGTCCATTACTCTCTATGATCACCTGTGCTGCCCATTACTCTCTATAATCACTCTGTGCTGTCCATTACTCTCTATAATCACCCTGTGCTGTCCATTACTCTCTATAATCACCCTGTGCTGTCCACTGCTCTCTTTAATCACTCTGTGCTTTCCATTACTCTCTATAATCACTCTGTGCTTTCCATTACTCTCTATAATCACTCTGTGCTTTCCATTACGCTCTATAATCACTCTGTGCTTTCCATTACTAACTATAATCACTCTGTGCTGTCCATTACGCTCTATAATCACTCTGTGCTGTCCATTACTCTCTTTAATCATTCTGTGCTATCCATTACTCTCTATAATCACTCTGTGCTATCCATTACTCTCTATAATCACTCTGTGCTGCCCATTACTCTCTATAATCACTCTGTGCTATCCATTACTCTCTATAATCACCCTGTGCTGCCCATTACTCTCTATAATCACTCTGTGCTATCCATTACTCTCTATAATCACCCTGTGCTGCCCACTACTCTCTATAATCACTCTGTGCTTTCCATTACTCTCTATAAGCTCCCTGTGCTGTCCATTACTCAATAATCACCCTGCTGTCCATTACTCGCTATAATCACTCTGTGCTTTCCATTACTCTCTATAATCACTCGATGATGTCCATTACTATCTATAATAACCTGTGCTGTCCATTACTCTCTATAATCACCCTGTGCTGTCCATTACTCTCTATAGTCACTCTGTGCTGCCCATTACTCTCTATAATCACTCTGTGCTTTCCATTACTCTCTATAATCACTCTTTGCTGTCCATTACTCTCTATAATCACTCTGTGCTGTCCATTACTCTCTATAATCACCCTGTGCTGTCCATTACTCTCTATAATCACCCTGTTCTGTCCATTGCTCTCTATAATCACTCTGTGCTGCCCATTACTCTCTATAATCACTCTGTGCTGTCCATTACTCTCTAAAATCACCCTGTGCTGTCCATTATTCTCTGTAATCACTCTGTGCTGTCCATTACTCTCTATAATCACTCTGTGCTGTCCATTACTCTCTATAATCACCCTGTGCTGTCCATTACTCTCTATAATCACCCTGTGCTGTCCATTACTCAATAATCACCCTGCTGTCCATTACTCGCTATAATCACTCTGTGCTTTCCATTACTCTCTATAATCACTCTGTGCTTTCCATTACTCTCTATAATCACTCTGTGATGTCCATTACTCTCTATAATCATTCTGTGCTGTCCATTACTATCTATAATAACCTGTGCTGCCCATTACTCTCTAGAATCACCCTGTGCTGTCCATTACTCTCTATAATCACTCTGTGCTGCTCATTACTCTCTATAATCACTCTGTGCTTTCCATTACTCTCTATAATCACTCTGTGCTGTCCATTACTCTCTATGATCACCTGTGCTGCCCATTACTCTCTATAATCACTCTGTGCTGTCCATTACTCTCTGTAATCACTCTGTGCTGTCCATTACGCTCTATAATCACTCTGTGCTGTCCATTACTCTCTATAATCACTCTGTGCTTTCCATTACTCTCTATAATGATTCTGTGTTGTCCATTACTCTCTATGATCACCTGTGCTGTCCATTACTCTCTATAATCACTCTGTGCTGTCCATTACTCTCTATAATCATCCTGTGCTGTTCATTATTCTCTAAAATCACCCTGTGCTGTCCATTACTCTCTATAATCACTCTGTGCTGTCCACTACTCTCTATAATCACTCTGTGCTGTCCATTACTATCTATTAACACCTGTGCTGTCCATTACTCTCTTTAATCACTCTGTGCTGTCCATTACTCTCTATTCTCACTCTGTGCTGTCCATTACTCTCTATAATCACCTGTGCTGCCCATTACTCTCTATAATCACCTGTGCTGTCCATTACTCTCTGTAATCACACTGTGCTGTCCATTACTCTCTATAATCACTCTGTGCTTTCCATTAGTCTCTATAATCACTCTGTGCTGTCCATTACTCTCTATAATCAAACTGTGCTGTCCATTACTCTCTATAATCATTCTGTGCTGTCCATTACTCTCTATAATCAAACTGTGCTGTCCATTACTCTCTATAATCACTCTGTGCTGTCCATTACTCTCTATAATCACCCTGTGCTGTCCATTACTCTCTATAATCATCCTGTGCTGTCCATTACTCTCTGTAATCACCCTGGGCTGTACATATCTCTCTATAATCACTCTATGCTGTCCGTTACTCTCTATAATCACTCTGTGCTGTCCATTATGCACTATAATCACTCTGTGCTGTCCATTACTCTCTATAATCATTCTGTGCTGTCCATTACTCTCAATAATCACTCTGTGCTGTCCATTACGCTCTAAAGTCACTCTGTGCTGTCCATTACTCTCTATAATCACTCTGTGCTTTCCATTACTCTCCATAATCACTCTGTGCTTTCCATTACTCTCTATAATCATTCTGTGCTGTCCATTACTATCTATAATCACCTGTGCTGTCCATTACTCTCTAAAATCACTCTGTGCAGTCCATTACTCTCTATAATCACTCTTTGCTCTCCATCACTCTCTATAATCACTCTGTGGTGTCCATTACTCTCTATAATCATCCTGTGCTGTCCATGACTCTCTATAATCACCCTGTGCTGTCCATTACTCTATAATCACCCTCTGCTGTCCATTACACTCTATAATCACTCTGTGCTGTCCATTAATCTCTATAATCACTCTGTGCTGTCCATTACGCTCTATAATCACTGTGTGCTGCCCATTAGTCTCTATAATCACCCTGTGCTGTCCGTGACTCTCTATAATCCACCTGTGCTGTCCATTACTCTATAATCACCCTGTGCTGTCCATTACTCTCTATAATCACTCTGTGCTTTCCATTACTCTCTATAATCACTCTGTGCTGTCCATTACTCTCTATAATCAAACTGTGCTGTCCATTACTCTCTATAATCACCCTGTGCTGTCCATTACTCTCTATAATCACCCTGTGCTGTACATATCTCTCTATAATCACTCTGTGCTGTCCGTTACTCTCTATAATCACTCTGTGCTGTCCATTATGCACTATAATCACTCTGTGCTGTCCATTACTCTCTATAATCATTCTGTGCTGTCCATTACTCTCAATAATCACTCTGTGCTGTCCATTACGCTCTAAAGTCACTCTGTGCTGTCCATTACTCTCTATAATCACTCTGTGCTTTCCATTACTCTCCATAATCACTCTGAGCTTTCCATTACTCTCTATAATCATTCTGTGCTGTCCATTACTATCTATAATCTCCTGTGCTGTCCATTACTCTCTAAAATCACTCTGTGCTGTCCATTACTCTCTATAATCACTCTTTGCTCTCCATCACTCTCTATAATCACTCTGTGGTGTCCATTACTCTCTATAATCATCCTGTGCTGTCCATGACACTCTATAATCACCCTGTGCTGTCCATTACTCTATAATCACCCTCTGCTGTCCATTACACTCTATAATCACTCTGTGCTGTCCATTAATCTCTATAATCACTCTGTGCTGTCCATTACGCTCTATAATCACTGTGTGCTGCTCATTAGTCTCTATAATCACCCTGTGCTGTCCGTGACTCTCTATAATCCACCTGTGCTGTCCATTACTCTATAATCACCCTGTGCTGTCCATTACTCTCTATAATCACTCTGTGCTTTCCATTACTCTCTATAATCACTCTGTGCTGTCCATTACTCTCTATAATCAAACTGTGCTGTCCATTACTCCCTATAATCACTCTGTGATGTCCATTACTCTCTATAATCACTCTGTGCTGTCCATTACTCTCTATAATCACCCTGTGCTCTCCATTACTCTCTATAATCACCCTGTGCTCTGCATTACTCTCTATAATCACCCTGTGCTCTCCATTACTCTCTATAATCACTCTGTGCTGTCCGTTACTCTCTATAATCACTCTGTGCTGTCCACTATACTCTATAATCACTGTGTGCGGTCCATTACTCTCTATAATCACCCTTTGCTGTCCATTACTCTCAATAATCACCCTGTGCTGGCCATTACTCTCTATAATCACCCTGTGCTGTCCATTACTCTCTATAATCACCCTGTGTTGTCCATTACTCTCTATAATCACTCTGTGCTGTCCATTACTCTCTATAATCACTCTGTGCTGTCCATTACTCTCTATAATCACTCTGTGCTGTCCATTACTCTCTATAATCACTCTGTGCTGCCCATTACTCTCTATAATCACTCTGTGCTGTCCAATACTCTATAATCACCCTGTGCTGTCCATTACTCTCTATAATCACTCTGTGCTGTCCATTACTTTCTAAAATCACCCTGTGCTGTCCATTACTCTCTATAATCACCCTGTGCTGTCCATTACACTCTATAATCACTCTGTGCTGTCCATTACTCTCTATAATCACTCTGTGCTGTCCATTACTCTCTATAATCACCCTGTTCTGTCCATTACTCTCTATAATCACTCTGTGCTGTCCATTACTCTCTATAATCACTCTGTGCTGTCCATTACTCTCTAAAATCACCCTGTTCTGTCCATTATTCTCTATAATCACTCTGTGCTGTCCATTACTCTCTATAACCACTCTGTGCTGTCCATTACTCTCGATAATCACCCTGTGCTGTCCATTAATCTCTATAATCACCCTGTGCTGTCCATTACTCAATAATCACCCTGCTGTCCATTACTCGCTATAATCTCTCTGTGCTTTCCATTACTCTCTATAATCACTCTGTGATGTCCATTACTATCTATAATAACCTGTGCTGTCCATTACTCTCTATAATCACCCTGTGCTGTCCATTACTCTCTATAATAACCTGTGCTGTCCATTACTCTCTATAATCACTCTGTGCTTTCCATTACTCTCTATAATCACTCTGTGCTGTCCATTACTCTCTATGATCACCTGTGCTGCCCATTACTCTCTATAATCACTCTGTGCTGTCCATTACTCTCTATAATCACCCTGTGCTGTCCATTACTCTCTATAATCACCCTGTGCTGTCCACTGCTCTCTTTAATCACTCTGTGCTTTCCATTACTCTCTATAATCACTCTGTGCTTTCCATTACTCTCTATAATCACTCTGTGCTTTCCATTATGCTCTATAATCACTCTGTGCTTTCCATTACTAACTATAATCACTCTGTGCTGTCCATTACGCTCTATAATCACTCTGTGCTGTCCATTACTCTCTTTAATCACTCTGTGCTGTCCATTACGCTCTATAATCACTCTGTGCTGTCCATTACTCTCTATAATCACTCTGTGCTGTCCATTACTCTCTAAAATCACTCTGTGCTGTCCATTACGCTCTATAATCACTGTGTGCTGCTCATTAGTCTCTATATTCACCCTGTGCTGTCCGTGACTCTCTATAATCCACCTCTGCTGTCCATTACACTATAATCACCCTGTGCTGTCCATTACTCTCTATAAGCACTCTGTGCTTTCCATTACTCTCTATAATCACTCTGTGCTGTCCATTACTCTCTATAATCAAACTGTGCTGTCCATTACTCCCTATAATCACTCTGTGATGTCCATTACTCTCTATAATCACTCTGTGCTGTCCATTACTCTCTATAATCACCCTGTGCTCTCCATTACTCTCTATAATCACCCTGTGCTCTGCATTACTCTCTATAATCACCCTGTGCTCTCCATTACTCTCTATAATCACTCTGTGCTGTCCGTTACTCTCTATAATCACTCTGTGCTGTCCACTATACTCTATAATCACTGTGTGCGGTCCATTACTCTCTATAATCACCCTTTGCTGTCCATTACTCTCAATAATCACCCTGTGCTGGCCATTACTCTCTATAATCACCCTGTGCTGTCCATTACTCTCTATAATCACCCTGTGTTGTCCATTACTCTCTATAATCACTCTGTGCTGTCCATTACTCTCTATAATCACTCTGTGCTGTCCATTACTCTCTATAATCACTCTGTGCTGTCCATTACTCTCTATAATCACTCTGTGCTGCCCATTACTCTCTACAATCACTCTGTGCTGTCCAATACTCTATAATCACCCTGTGCTGTCCATTACTCTCTATAATCACTCTGTGCTGTCCATTACTTTCTAAAATCACCCTGTGCTGTCCATTACTCTCTATAATCACCCTGTGCTGTCCATTACACTCTATAATCACTCTGTGCTGTCCATTACTCTCTATAATCACTCTGTGCTGTCCATTACTCTCTAAAATCACCCTGTTCTGTCCATTATTCTCTATAATCACTCTGTGCTGTCCATTACTCTCTATAACCACTCTGTGCTGTCCATTACTCTCGATAATCACCCTGTGCTGTCCATTAATCTCTATAATCACCCTGTGCTGTCCATTACTCAATAATCACCCTGCTGTCCATTACTCGCTATAATCTCTCTGTGCTTTCCATTACTCTCTATAATCACTCTGTGATGTCCATTACTATCTATAATAACCTGTGCTGTCCATTACTCTCTATAATCACCCTGTGCTGTCCATTACTCTCTATAATAACCTGTGCTGTCCATTACTCTCTATAATCACTCTGTGCTGTCCATTACTCTCTATAATCACCCTGTGCTGTCCATTACTCTCTATAATCACTCTGTGCTTTCCATTACTCTCTATAATCACTCTGTGCTGTCCATTACTCTCTATGATCACCTGTGCTGCCCATTACTCTCTATAATCACTCTGTGCTGTCCATTACTCTCTATAATCACCCTGTGCTGTCCATTACTCTCTATAATCACCCTGTGCTGTCCACTGCTCTCTTTAATCACTCTGTGCTTTCCATTACTCTCTATAATCACTCTGTGCTTTCCATTACTCTCTATAATCACTCTGTGCTTTCCATTACGCTCTATAATCACTCTGTGCTTTCCATTACTAACTATAATCACTCTGTGCTGTCCATTACGCTCTATAATCACTCTGTGCTGTCCATTACTCTCTTTAATCATTCTGTGCTATCCATTACTCTCTATAATCACTCTGTGCTATCCATTACTCTCTATAATCACTCTGTGCTGCCCATTACTCTCTATAATCACTCTGTGCTATCCATTACTCTCTATAATCACCCTGTGCTGCCCATTACTCTCTATAATCACTCTGTGCTATCCATTACTCTCTATAATCACCCTGTGCTGCCCATTACTCTCTATAATCACTCTGTGCTTTCCATTACTCTCTATAAGCTCCCTGTGCTGTCCATTACTCAATAATCACCCTGCTGTCCATTACTCGCTATAATCACTCTGTGCTTTCCATTACTCTCTATAATCACTCGATGATGTCCATTACTATCTATAATAACCTGTGCTGTCCATTACTCTCTATAATCACCCTGTGCTGTCCATTACTCTCTATAGTCACTCTGTGCTGCCCATTACTCTCTATAATCACTCTGTGCTTTCCATTACTCTCTATAATCACTCTTTGCTGTCCATTACTCTCTATAATCACTCTGTGCTGTCCATTACTCTCTATAATCACCCTGTGCTGTCCATTACTCTCTATAATCACCCTGTTCTGTCCATTGCTCTCTATAATCATTCTGTGCTGCCCATTACTCTCTATAATCACTCTGTGCTGTCCATTACTCTCTAAAATCACCCTGTGCTGTCCATTATTCTCTGTAATCACTCTGTGCTGTCCATTACTCTCTATAATCACTCTGTGCTGTCCATTACTCTCTATAATCACCCTGTGCTGTCCATTACTCTCTATAATCACCCTGTGCTGTCCATTACTCAATAATCACCCTGCTGTCCATTACTCGCTATAATCACTCTGTGCTTTCCATTACTCTCTATAATCACTCTGTGCTTTCCATTACTCTCTATAATCACTCTGTGATGTCCATTACTCTCTATAATCATTCTGTGCTGTCCATTACTATCTATAATAACCTGTGCTGCCCATTACTCTCTAGAATCACCCTGTGCTGTCCATTACTCTCTATAATCACTCTGTGCTGCTCATTACTCTCTATAATCACTCTGTGCTTTCCATTACTCTCTATAATCACTCTGTGCTGTCCATTACTCTCTATGATCACCTGTGCTGCCCATTACTCTCTATAATCACTCTGTGCTGTCCATTACTCTCTGTAATCACTCTGTGCTGTCCATTACGCTCTATAATCACTCTGTGCTGTCCATTACTCTCTATAATCACTCTGTGCTTTCCATTACTCTCTATAATGATTCTGTGTTGTCCATTACTCTCTATGATCACCTGTGCTGTCCATTACTCTCTATAATCACTCTGTGCTGTCCATTACTCTCTATAATCACCCTGTGCTGTTCATTATTCTCTAAAATCACCCTGTGCTGTCCATTACTCTCTATAATCACTCTGTGCTGTCCACTACTCTCTATAATCACTCTGTGCTGTCCATTACTATCTATTAACACCTGTGCTGTCCATTACTCTCTTTAATCACTCTGTGCTGTCCATTACTCTCTATTCTCACTCTGTGCTGTCCATTACTCTCTATAATCACCTGTGCTGCCCATTACTCTCTATAATCACCTGTGCTGTCCATTACTCTCTGTAATCACACTGTGCTGTCCATTACTCTCTATAATCACTCTGTGCTTTCCATTACTCTCTATAATCATTCTGTGTTGTCCATTACTCTCTATGATTACCTGTGCTGTCCATTACTCTCTATAATCACTCTGTGCTGTCCATTACTCTCTATAATCACCCTGTGCTGTTCATTATTCTCTAAAATCACCCTGTGCTGTCCATTACTCTCTATAATCACTCTGTGCTGTCCACTACTCTCTATAGTCACTCTGTGCTGTCCATTACTATCTATTAACACCTGTGCTGTCCATTACTCTCTTTAATCACTCTGTGCTGTCCATTACTCTCTATACTCACTCTGTGCTGTCCATTACTCTCTATAATCTATCTCTGCTGTCCATTACTCTCTCTAATTACCCTCTGCTGTCCATGAAATTCTATAATCATTCTGTGCTGTCCATTACTCTCCATAATCACTCGGTGCTGCCCATTACTCCCTATAATCACTCCGTGCTGTACATTACTCACTATAATCACTCTCTGCTGCCCATTACTCTCTATAATCACCCTGTCCTGTCCATTACTCTCTATAATCACTCTGTGCTGTCCATTACACTCTATAATCACCCTGTGCCGTACATTACTCTCTATAATCATCCTGTGCTGTCCATTACTCTATAATCACTCTGTGCTGTACATTACTCACTTTAATCACTCACTGCTGTCGATTACTCTCTATAATCACCCTGTGCTGTCCATTACTCTCTATAATCACTCTGTGCTGTCCATTACTCTCTATAATCACTCTGTGCTGTACATTACTCACTTTAATCACTCACTGCTGTCGATTACACTCTATAATCACCCTGTGCTGTCCATTACTCTCTATAATCACTCTGTGCTGTCCATTACTCTCTATAATCACTCTGTGCTTTCCATTACTCTCTATAATCATTCTGTGCTGTCCATTACTCTCTATAATCATTCTGTGCTGTCCATTACTCTCTGTAATCACTCTGTGCTGTCCATTACTCTCTATAATCACTCTTTGCTCTCCATTACTCTCTATAATCACTCTTTGGTGTCCAGTACTCTCTATAATCACCCTGTGCCTTCCATGACTCTCTATAATCACTCTGTGCTGTCCATTGCTCTCTATAATCATTCTGTGCTGTCCATTACTCTCTGTAATCACTCTGTGCTGTCCATTACTCTCTATAATCACTCTTTGCTCTCCATTACTCTCTATAATCACTCTTTGGTGTCCAGTACTCTCTATAATCACCCTGTGCTGTCCATGACTCTCTATAATCACTCTGTGCTGTCCATTACTCTATAATCACCCTGTGCTGTCCATTACACTCTATAATCACTCTGTGCTGTCCATGAATCTCTATAATCACTCTGTGCAGTCCATTACTCTTTATAATCACCCTGTGCTGTCCATTACTCTCTAATCACCCTGTGCTGTCCATTACTCTCTATAATCACTCTGTGCTGCCCATTACTCTCTATAATCACTCTGTGCTGTCCATTACTCTCTATAATCAAACTGTGCTGTCCATTACTCTCTATAATCACTCTGTGCTGTCCATTACTCTCTATAATCACCCTGTGTTGTCCATTACTCTCTATAATCACCCTGTGCTGTCCATTACTCTCTATAATCACCCTGTGCTGTACATATCTCTCTATAATCACTCTGTGCTGTCCGTTACTCTCTATAATCACTCTGTGCTGTCCATTATGCTCTATAATCACTCTGTGCTGTCCATTACTCTCTATAATCATTCTGTGCTGTCCATTACTCTCTATAATCACTCTGTGCTGTCCATTACGCTCTAAAGTCACTCTGTGCTGTCCATTGCTCTCTATAATCACTCTGTGCTTTCCATTACTCTCTATAATCACTCTGTGCTTTCCATTACTCTCTATAATCACTCTGTGCTGTCCATTATTCTCTATGATCACCTGTGCTGTCCATTACTCTCTATAATCACTCTGTGCTTTCCATTACTCTCTATAATCATTCTGTGCTGTCCATTACTATCTATAATCACCTGTGCTGTCCATTACTCTCTAAAATCACTCTGTGCTGTCCATTACGCTCTATACTCACTCTGTGCTGCCCATTAATCTCTATAATCATTCTGTGCTCTCCATTACTCTCTATAATCACTCTGTGCTGCCCATTACTCTCTATAAGGAGAAAACAACACTAGTGGGTGTAGTATATAGGCCTCTGAACAGTCGCAACTCGGTTGGACGGAGTATCAATCAGGATGTAGTTGAGGCTTGTAATAAGGGAACATCTATAATTATGGGGAATTTTAACTATCATATAAATTGGACGAATCAAATTGGGCAGGGCTGCCTTGAGGATGAGTTCATTGAGTGTATTAGGGATGGGTTTCTTGAGCAGTATGTAACTGAACCAACCAGGGGGCAAGCAACCTTAGATCTGGTCCTGTGTAACGAGACAGGATTAATTAAAAATGTCCCAGTAAAGGATCCCCTTGGAATGAGTGACCATAACATGGTTGAATTCCATATTCAGTTCGATGGTGAGGAGGCTGTATCTCAAACAAGCGTGCTAAGCTTGAATAAAGGAGACTATGAAGGTATGAGAGCGGAATTGAGTAAAGTGGATTGGGAAAATAGGTTAAAGGATAAGACGATACATGATCAGTGGTGTACATTTAAGGAGTTATTTTACAAATTCCAATAAAAGTATATTCCACTGAGAAAAAAAGGTTGTAAAAGAAAAGACAGCCATCCGTGGCTAGGTAAAGAAATTAAGGATAGCATTCGACTAAAAACAAGGGCATATAAGGTAGCCAAATCTAGTGGGAGGATAGAGGATTGGGAAAACTTCAAAAGACAGCAAAAAATAACAAAAAGATTGATTAAGAAAGGGAAGATAGATTATGAAAGTAAATTAGCAAAAAATATAAAGACAGATAGTAAGAGTTTTTATAGTTATATAAAAAGAAAAAGGGTGGCTAAAGTAAATGTTGGTCCCTTAGAGGATGAGACTGGGAAATTAATGGTGGGAAATATGGAGATGGCAAAAACACTGAATGAATATTTTGTATCAGTCTTTACATTAGAGGACACCAAGAATATCCCAACACTTGACAAGCAGGGGGCTATAGGGGGGGAGGAGCTAAATACAATTAAAATCACTAAGGAAGTAGTAATTGGTAAAATAATGGGACTCAAGGCGGATAAATCACCTGGACCTGATGGCTTACATCCCAGGGTTTTGAGGGAAGTGGCGGTACGGATTGTGGATGCATTGGTAATAATCTTCCAAAACTCCCTGGACTCAGCAAAGGTCCCGGCAGACTGGAAAACTGCGAATGTAACACCCTTATTTAAAAAGGGCAGTGACAGAAGGCTGGAAACTATAGACCGGTTAGCCTAACATCTGTGGTAGGTAAAATTTTGGAGTCCATTATTAAGGAGACAGTAACAGGACATTTGGATAATCATAATTTAATAAGACAAAGTCAGCATGGTTTTATGAAGGGGAAGTCATGTTTGACAAATTTGCTGGAGTTCTTTGAGGAAGTAACATATAGGGTGGATAAAGGTGAACCAGTGGACGTAGTGTATTTAGACTTCCAAAAGGCATTTGACAAGGTGCCACACAAAAGATTATTGCTTAAGATAAAAAATCACAGGATTGGGGGTAATATTCTGGCATGGATAGAGGATTGGCTATCTAACAGAAGGCAGAGAGTTGGGATAAATGGTTCATATTCAGACTGGCAATCAGTAACCAGTGGTGTTCCGCAGGGGTCAGTGCTGGGTCCCCAACTCTTTACAATCTATATTAACGATTTGGAGGAGGGGACCGAGTGTAACACATCAAAGTTTGCAGATGATACTAAGATGGGAGGGAAAGTAGTGAGTGAGGAGGACATAAAAAACCTGCAAGGGGACATAGACAGGCTAAGTAAGTGGGCAGAGATTTGGCAGATGGAATACAATACTGGAAAGTGTGAGGTTATGCACTTTGGCAGGAAAAATCGTAGAGCAAGTTATTATCTTAATGGCAAGAAACTTGAAAGTACTGAAGTACAAAGGGATCTGGGGGTCCTGGTGCACGAAACTCAAAAGGTTAGTATGCAGGTGCAGCAAGTGATTAAGAAGGCCAATGGAATGTTGGCTTTCATTGCTAGGGGGATAGAATATAAATATAGGGAGGTATTGCTTCAGTTGTACAAGATATTGGTGAGACCGCACCTGGAATACTGCATACAGTTTTGGTGTCCATACTTAAGAAAGGACATACTTGCTCTCGAGTCAGTACAAAGAAGGTTCACTCAATTAATCCCGGGGATGAGGGGATGGACATATGAGGAGAGGTTGAGTAGATTGGGACTCTACTCATTGGAGTTCAGAAGAATGAGAGGCGATCTTATTGAAACATATAAGATTATGAAGGGGTTGGATCGGGTGGATGCAGGGAGGATGTTCCAGATGATGGGTGAAACTAGAACTAGGGGGCATAGTCTTAGAATAAGGGGCTGCTCTTTCAAAACTGAGATGAGGAGGAACTACTTCACTCAGAGGGTGGTAGGTCCATGGAATATGCTGCCCCAAAAAGCTGTCGAAGCTACATCATTACATAAATTTAAAACAGAAATAGACAGTTTCCTAGTAGAAAAGGGAATTAAGGGTTACGGGGAGCGGGCAGGAATTTGGACATGAGTCTAGGTTCGGATAGGTCATGGCCCTGTGGGTAGCGGAGCGGGCCCAGGGGCCATGTAGCCTGATCCTGCTCCTGTTTTCGTGTGTCTAATGCTGTTCGATTCAGGAGATAGTCCTGTCATAGTGGATTGCGGTTAGGATCAGATCAGCCATGATCTTATTGAATGGCGGAGCAGGCTCGAGGGGTCAATTGGCCTACTCCTGCTCCTATTTCTTATGTTCTTATGTTCTTATAATCACTCTTTGCTCTCCATTACTCTCTATAATCACTCTGTGGTGTCCATTACTCTCTATAATCACCCTGTGCTGTCCATGACTCTCTATAATTACCCTGTGCTGTCCATTACTCGATATTCACCCTGTGCTGTCCATTACACTCTATAATCACTCTGTGCTGTCCATTAATCTCTATAATCACTCTGTGCTGTCCATTACTCTCTATAATCACCCTGTGCTGTCCATGACTCTCTAAAATCCACCTGTGCTGTCCATTACTCTATAATCACTCTGTGCTTTCCATTACTCTCTATAATCACTCTGTGCTGTCCATTACTATCTATAATCAAACTGTGCTGTCCATTACTCTCTATAATCACTCTGTGCTGTCCATTACTCTCTATAATCACCCTGTGCTGTCCATTACTCTCTATAATCACCCTGTGCTCTCCATTACTCTCTATAATCACCCTGTGCTGTACATATCTCTCTATAATCACTCTGTGCTGTCCGTTACTCTCTATAATCACTCTGTGCTGTCCATTATACTCTATAATCGCTGTGTGCTGTTCATTGCTCTCTATAATCACCCTGTGCTGTCCATTACTCTCTATAATCACCCTGTGCTGTCCATTACTCTCTATAATCACCCTGTGCTGTCCATTACTCTCTATAATCACCCTGTGCTGTCCATTACTCTCCATAATCACTCTGTGCTGTCCATTACTCTCCATAGTCACTCTGTGCTGTCCATTACTCTCTATAATCACTCTGTGCTTTCCATTACTCTCTATAATCACCCTGTGCTGTCCATTACTCTCCATAATCACTCTGTGCTGTCCATTACTCTCTATAATCACTCTGTGCTGTCCATGACTCTCTATAATCATTCTGCGCTGTCCATTGCTCTCTATAATCACTCTGTGCAGTCCATTATACTCTATAATCGCTGTGTGCTGTCCATTACTCTCTAAAAACACTCTGTGTTGTCCATTACTCTCTATAATCACCCTGTGCTGTTCATTATTCTCTAAAATCACCCTGTGCTGTCCATTACTCTCTATAATCACTCTGTGCTGTCCACTACTCTCTATAATCACTCTGTGCTGTCCATTACTATCTATAAACACCTGTGCTGTCCATTACTCTCTATAATCACTCTGTGCTTTCCATTACTCTCTATAATCACTCTGTGCTGTCCATTACTCTCTATGATCACCTGTGCTGCCCATTACTCTCTATAATCACTCTGTGCTGTCCATTACTCTCTATAATCACCCTGTGCTGTCCATTACTCTCTATAATCACCCTGTGCTGTCCATTACTCTCTATAATCACTCTGTGTTGTCCATTACTCTCTGTAATCACTCTGTGCTGTCCATTACTCTCTGTAATCACTCTGTGCTGTCCATTACTCTCTTTAATCATTCTGTGCTGCCCATTACTCTCTATAATCACTCTGTGCTTTCCATTACTCTCTATAATCACTCTGTGCTGTCCATTACTCTCTATAATCACACTGTGCTGTCCATTACTCTTTATAATCACTCTGTGCTGTCCATTACTCTCTATGATTACCTGTGCTGCCCATTACTCTCTATAATCACTCTGTGCTGTCCATTACTCTCTATAATCACCCTGTGCTGTCCATTACTCTCTATAATCACCCTGTGCTGTCCATTACTCTCTATAATCACTCTGTGCTGTCCATTACTCTCTATAATCACCTGTGCTGTCCATTACTCTCTGTAATCACTCTGTGCTGTCCATTACTCTCTTTAATCATTCTGTGCTGCCCATTACTCTCTATAATCACTCTGTGCTATCCATTACACTCTATAATCACTCTGTGCTTTCCATTACTCTATATAATCACTCTGTGCTGTCCATTACTCTCTTTGATCACCTGTGCTGTCCATTACTCTCTATAATCACTCTGTGCTGTCCATTACTCTCTATAATCACACTGTGCTGTCCATTACTCTTTATAATCACTCTGTGCTGTCCATTACTCTCTATGATTACCTGTGCTGCCCATTACACTCTATAATCACTCTGTGCTGTCCATTACTCTCTATAATCACCCTGTGCTGTCCATTACTCTCTATAATCACCCTGTGCTGTCCATTACTCTCTATAATCACTCTGTGCTGTCCATTACTCTCTATAATCACCTGTGCTGTCCATTACTCTCTGTAATCACTCTGTGCTGTCCATTACTCTCTTTAATCATTCTGTGCTGCCCATTACTCTCTATAATCACTCTGTGCTATCCATTACACTCTATAATCACTCTGTGCTTTCCATTACTCTATATAATCACTCTGTGCTGTCCATTACTCTCTTTGATCACCTGTGCTGTCCATTACTCTCTATAATCACTCTGTGCTGTCCATTACTCTCTATAATCACCCTGTGCTTTTCATTATTCTCTAAAATCACCCTGTGCTGTCCATTACTCTCTATAATCACTCTGTGCTGTCCACTACTCTCTATAATCAGTCTCTACTGTCCATTACTCTCTCTAATTACCCTGTGCTGTCCATGAATCTCTATAATCATTCTGTGCTGTCCATTACTCTCTATAATCACTCTGTGCTGTCCATTACACTCTATAATCACCCTGTGCTGTACATTACTCTCTTTAATCATCCTGTGTTGTCCATTACTCTAGAATCACTCTGTGCTGTACATTACTCACTTTAATCACTCACTGCTGTCGATGACTCTCTATAATCAACCTGTGCAGTCCATTACTCTCTATAATCACTCTGTGCTATCCATTACTCTCTATAATCACCCTGTGCTGTACATTACTCTCTTATATCACCCAGTTCTGCTCATTACTCTCTATAATCACTCCTTGCTGTACATTACTCACTATAATCACTCTCTGCTGCCCATTACTCCCTATAATCACCCTGTGCTGTCCATAACTCTCTATAATCACTCTGTGCTGTCCAGTACTCTCCATAATCACCCAGTGCTGTACATTACTCTCTGTAATCACCCTGTGCTGTCCATTACTCTCTATAATCACTCTGTGCTGTCCATTACCATCTATAATCATACTGTGCTGTCCATTAATCTCTATAATCACTCTGTGCTGTCCATTACTCTCTATAATCACTCTGTGCTGTCCATTACCCTCTATAATCACACTGTGCTGTCCATTACTCACTATAATCACTCTCTGCTGTCCATTCCTCTCTATAATCAACCTTTGCTGTCCATTACTCTCTATAATCACCCTGTGCTGTCCATTGCTCTCTATAATCACTCTGTGCTGTCCATTCCTCTCTATAATCACCCTGTGCTGTCCATTACTCTCTATAATCACCCTGTGCAGTCCATTACTCTCTATATTCACTCTGTGCTATCCATTACTCTCTATAATCACTCTTTGCCGTACATCACTCTCTATAATCACCCTGTGCTGTCCATTACTCTCTATAATCACTCTGTGCTGTACATTACTCTCTATAATCACCCTGTGCTGTCCATTACTCTCTATTATCACCCTGTGCTGTCCATTACTCTCTATAATCACTCTGTGCTGTCCATTACTCGCTATAATTACTCTGTGCTGTCCATTACTCTCTATAATCACCCTGTGCTGTCCATTACTCTCTTTAATCACCCTGTGCTGCCAATTACTCTATAATCACTCTGTGCTGTCCATTACTCTCTATAATCACTCTGTGCTGTCCATTACTCTATAATCACCCTGTGCTGTCCATTACTCTCTATAATCACTCTGTGCTGTCCATTACTCACTATAATCACTCTGTGCTGTACATTACTCTCTTTAATCATGCTGTGCTGTCCATTACTCTCTATAATCACTCCGTGCTGTACATTACTCACTATAATCACTCTCTGCTGCCCATTACTCTCTATATTCACTCTGTGCTATCCATTACTCTCTAAAATCACCCTGTGCTGTCCATTATTCGCTATAATCACTCTGTGCTGTCCATTACTCTCTATAATCACTCTGTGCTGTCCATTAATCTCTGTAATCATCCTGTGCTGTCCATTACTCTCTATAATCACCCTGTGCTGTCCATTACTCAATAATCACCCTGCTGTCCATTACTCGCTATAATCACTCTGTGCTGCCCATTACTCTCTATAATCACTCTGTGCTTTCCATTACTCTCTATGATCACCTGTGCTGCCCATTACTCTCTAAAATCACCCTGTGCTGTCCATTATTCTCTATAATCACTCTGTGCTGTCCATTACACTCTATAATCACTTTGTGCTGTCCATTACGCTCTATAATCACTCTGTGCTGTCCATTACTCTCTTTAATCATTCTGTACTGCCCATTACTCTCGATAATCACTCTGTGCTATCCATTACACTCTATAATCACTCTGTGCTGTCCATTCCTCTCTATAATCACTCTGTGCTTTCCATTACTCTATATAATCACTCTTTGCTTTCCATTACACTCTATAATCATTCTGTGTTGTCCATTACAATCTATGATCACCTGTGCTGTCCATTACTCTCTATAATCACTCTGTGCTGTCCATTACTCTCTATAATCACCCTGTGCTGTTCATTATTCTCTAAAATCACCCTGTGCTGTCCATTACTCTCTATAATCACTCTGTGCTGTCCACTACTCTCTATAATCAGTCTCTACTGTCCATTACTCTCTCTAATTACCCTGTGCTGTCCATGAATCTCTATAATCATTCTGTGCTGTCCATTACTCTCTATAATCACTCTGTGCAGTCCATTACTCTCTATAATCACTCTGTGCTGTCCGTTGCTCTCTATAATCACCCTGTGCTCTCAATTACTCTATAATCACTCTGTGATGCCCATTACTCTCTATAATCACTCTGTGCTGCCCATTACTCTCTATAATCACTCTGTGCTGTCCAATACTCTATAATCACCCTGTGCTGTCCATTACTCTCTATAGTCACTCTGTGCTGTCCATTACTCTCTAAAATCACCCTGTGCTGTCCGTTACTCTCTAAAATTACCCTGTGCTGTCCAAAACACTCTATAATCACTCTGTGCTGTCCATTACTCTCTGTAATCACTCTGTGCTGTCCATTACTCTCTATAATCACCCTGTTCTGTCCATTACTCTCTATAATCACTCTCTGCTGTCCATTACACTCTATAATCACTCTGTGCTGTCCATTACTCTCTAAAATCACCCTGTGCTGTACATTATTCTCTATAATCACTCTGTGCTGTCCATTACTCTCTGTAATCATCCTGTGCTGTCCATTACTCTCTATAATCACCCTGTGCTGTCCATTACTCAATAATCACCCTGCTGTCCATTACTCGCTATAATCACTCTGTGCTTTCCATTACTCTCTATAATCACCCTGTGCTGTCCATTACTCGCTATAATCACTCTGTGCTTTCCATTACTCTCTATAATCACCCTGTACTGTCCATTACTCTCTATAATCACTCTGTGCTGCCCATTACTCTCTATAATCACTCTGTGCTTTCCATTACTCTCTATAATCACTCTGTGCTGTCCATTACTCTCTATGATCACCTGTGCAGCCCATTACTCTCTATAATCACTCTGTGCTGTCCATTACTCTCTATAATCACCCTGTGCTGTCCATTACTCTCTATAATCACCCTGTGCTGTCCATTACTCTCTATAATCACTCTGTGTTGTCCATTACTCTCTGTAATCACTCTGTGCTGTCCATTACTCTCTGTAATCACTCTGTGCTGTCCATTACTCTCTTTAATCATTCTGTGCTGCCCATTACTCTCTATAATCACTCTGTGCTTTCCATTACTCTCTATAATCACTCTGTGCTGTCCATTACTCTCTATAATCACACTGTGCTGTCCATTACTCTTTATAATCACTCTGTGCTGTCCATTACTCTCTATGATTACCTGTGCTGCCCATTACTCTCTATAATCACTCTGTGCTGTCCATTACTCTCTATAATCACCCTGTGCTGTCCATTACTCTCTATAATCACCCTGTGCTGTCCATTACTCTCTATAATCACTCTGTGCTGTCCATTACTCTCTATAATCACCTGTGCTGTCCATTACTCTCTGTAATCACTCTGTGCTGTCCATTACTCTCTTTAATCATTCTGTGCTGCCCATTACTCTCTATAATCACTCTGTGCTATCCATTACACTCTATAATCACTCTGTGCTTTCCATTACTCTATATAATCACTCTGTGCTGTCCATTACTCTCTTTGATCACCTGTGCTGTCCATTACTCTCTATAATCACTCTGTGCTGTCCATTACTCTCTATAATCACCCTGTGCTTTTCATTATTCTCTAAAATCACCCTGTGCTGTCCATTACTCTCTATAATCACTCTGTGCTGTCCACTACTCTCTATAATCAGTCTCTACTGTCCATTACTCTCTCTAATTACCCTGTGCTGTCCATGAATCTCTATAATCATTCTGTGCTGTCCATTACTCTCTATAATCACTCTGTGCTGTCCATTACACTCTATAATCACCCTGTGCTGTACATTACTCTCTTTAATCATCCTGTGTTGTCCATTACTCTAGAATCACTCTGTGCTGTACATTACTCACTTTAATCACTCACTGCTGTCGATGACTCTCTATAATCAACCTGTGCAGTCCATTACTCTCTATAATCACTCTGTGCTATCCATTACTCTCTATAATCACCCTGTGCTGTACATTACTCTCTTATATCACCCAGTTCTGCTCATTACTCTCT
>NW_028226302.1:0-50542 GCF_052327205.1 Somniosus microcephalus | reverse complement strand
CACTCTCTCACACTCTCTCACGCTCTCTCACGCTCTCTCTCACACTCTCTCTCACACTCTCTCACGCTCTCTCACGCTCTCTCTCACACTCTCTCTCACACTCTCTCACGCTCTCTCACACTCTCTCACACTCTCTCACGCTCTCTCTCACACTCTCTCTCACACTCTCTCACGCTCTCTCTCACGCTCTCTCACGCTCTCTCTCACACACTCTCTCACGCTCTCTCTCACGCACTCTCTCACGCTCTCTCTCACACTCTCTCTCACACACTCTCTCACGCACTCTCTCACGCACTCTCTCACGCACTCTCTCACGCTCTCTCTCACGCTCTCTCTCACACTCTCTCTCACACTCTCTCACACTCTCTCTCACGCTCTCTCTCACGCACTCTCTCACGCACTCTCTCACGCTCTCTCTCTCACGCACTCTCACACTCTCTCTCACACTCTCTCTCACGCTCTCTCTCACGCTCTCTCTCACGCTCTCTCTCACGCTCTCTCTCTCACGCACTCTCACACTCTCTCACACACTCTCTCACGCACTCTCTCACACTCTCTCACGCACTCTCTCTCACACTCTCTCACACACTCTCTCACGCTCTCTCTCACGCACTCTCTCACGCTCTCTCTCACGCACTTTCTCACGCACTCTCTCACGCACTCTCTCACGCACTCTCTCACACACTCTCTCACGCTCTCTCTCACGCACACTCTCTCACGCACTCTCTCACGCACTCTCTCACGCACTCTCTCACGCTCTCTCTCACACTCTCTCACGCACTCTCTCTCACACTCTCTCACACACTCTCTCACGCTCTCTCTCACGCACTCTCTCACGCACTCTCTCACACACTCTCTCACGCTCTCTCTCACGCTCTCTCTCACACACTCTCTCACGCTCTCTCTCACGCTCTCTCTCACACACTCTCTCACGCTCTCTCTCACGCACTCTCTCACGCTCTCTCTCACGCACTTTCTCTCGCACTCTCTCACACACTCTCTCACGCACTCTCTCACGCACTCTCTCACGCTCTCTCACGCACTCTCTCACACACTCTCTCACGCACTCTCTCACGCTCTCTCACGCACTCTCTCACACTCTCTCACACTCTCTCACACACTCTCTCACACACTCTCTCACGCACTCTCTCACGCTCTCTCACGCACTCTCTCACGCACTCTCTCACGCTCTCTCACGCACTTTCTCACGCACTCTCTCACGCACTCTCTCACGCACTCTCTCACGCACTCTCTCACACACTCTCTCACGCACTCTCTCACACACTCTCTCACGCACTCTCTCACGCTCTCTCACGCACTCTCTCACGCACTCTCTCACGCTCTCTCACACTCTCTCTCACGCACTCTCTCACACCCTCTCTCACGCTCTCTCTCTCACGCACTCTCTCACGCACTCTCTCACGCACTCTCTCACGCTCTCTCTCACGCACTCTCTCACGCACTCTCTCACGCTCTCTCACGCACTTTCTCACGCACTCTCTCACGCACTCTCTCACGCACTCTCTCACTCTCTCTCACACTCTCTCACGCTCTCTCTCACACTCTCTCTCACGCACTCTCTCACACACTCTCTCACACACTCTCTCACGCACTCTCTCTCACGCTCTCTCTCACGCACTCTCTCACGCACTCTCTCACACTCTCTCACACACTCTCTCACGCACTCTCTCACGCTCTCTCACGCACTCTCTCACG
Organism: Somniosus microcephalus; assembly: GCF_052327205.1. Classification (NCBI taxonomy): domain Eukaryota; kingdom Metazoa; phylum Chordata; class Chondrichthyes; order Squaliformes; family Somniosidae; genus Somniosus; species Somniosus microcephalus. The sequence goes on along the minus strand of NW_028226302.1, from coordinate 48,826 downwards.
CACTTTCTCACGCTCTCTCTCACGCACTCTCTCACGCACTCTCTCACACACTCTTTCACACTCTCTCTCACGCTCTCTCTCACACACTCTCTCACACACTCTCTCACGCACTCTCTCACGCACTCTCTCACGCACTCTCTCACGCTCTCTCTCACACTCTCTCACGCACTCTCTCACGCTCTCTCTCACGCACTCTCTCACGCACTCTCTCACGCACTCTCTCACACTCTCTCTCACACTCTCTCTCACGCACTCTCTCACGCACTCTCTCACGCACTCTCTCACGCTCTCTCTCACGCACTCTCTCACGCACTCTCTCACGCACTCTCTCACGCTCTCTCACACTCACTCTCTCACACTCTCTCACGCTCTCTCTCACGCACTCTCTCACGCTCTCTCTCACGCACTCTCTCACGCACTCTCTCACGCACTCTCTCACGCACTCTCTCACGCACTCTCTCACGCTCTCTCTCACGCACTCTCTCACGCACTCTCTCACGCACTCTCTCACGCACTCTCTCACGCTCTCTCTCTCACGCTCTCTCTCACGCACTCTCTCACGCACTCTCTCACGCTCTCTCTCACGCTCTCTCTCACGCACTCTCTCTCACACTCTCTCTCACGCTCTCTCTCACGCACTCTCTCACGCACTCTCTCACGCACTCTCTCACGCACTCTCTCACGCACTCTCTCACGCTCTCTCTCACGCTCTCTCTCACGCACTCTCTCTCACGCTCTCTCTCACGCACTCTCTCACGCACTCTCTCACGCTCTCTCTCACGCTCTCTCTCACACACTTTCTCACGCACTTTCTCACGCACTCTCTCACGCACTCTCTCACGCACTCTCTCACACTCTCTCTCACGCACTCTCTCACGCACTCTCTCACACTCTCTCTCACGCACTCTCTCACGCACTCTCTCACGCTCTCTCTCACGCACTCTCTCACGCTCTCTCTCACGCTCTCTCTCACGCACTCTCTCACGCACTCTCTCACGCACTCTCTCACGCTCTCTCTCACGCTCTCTCTCTCACGCACTCTCTCACGCACTCTCTCACGCACTCTCTCACGCACTCTCTCACACTCTCTCTCACGCACTCTCTCACGCACTCTCTCACACTCTCTCTCACGCACTTTCTCACGCACTTTCTCACGCACTCTCTCACGCACTCTCTCACGCTCTCTCTCACACTCTCTCTCACGCACTCTCTCACGCACTCTCTCACGCACTCTCTCACGCACTCTCTCACACACTCTCTCACGCACTCTCTCACGCTCTCTCTCACACTCTCTCTCACGCTCTCTCTCACACTCTCTCACGCTCTCTCTCACGCACTCTCTCACGCACTCTCTCACGCACTTTCTCACGCACTCTCTCACACACTCTCTCACGCACTCTCTCACGCTCTCTCTCACACTCTCTCACGCTCTCTCTCACACACTCTCTCACGCACTCTCTCACGCACTCTCTCACGCACTCTCTCACGCTCTCTCTCACACTCTCTCACGCTCTCTCTCACACACTCTCTCACGCACTCTCTCACGCTCTCTCTCACACTCTCTCTCACGCTCTCTCTCACACTCTCTCACGCTCTCTCTCACGCACTCTCTCACGCACTCTCTCACGCACTTTCTCACGCACTCTCTCACGCACTCTCTCACGCACTTTCTCACGCACTCTCTCACGCACTTTCTCACGCACTCTCTCACGCACTCTCTCACACACTCTCTCACGCTCTCTCTCACGCACTCTCTCACGCACTTTCTCACGCACTCTCTCACGCACTCTCTCTCACACTCTCTCACGCTCTCTCTCACGCACTCTCTCACGCACTCTCTCACGCACTCTCTCACGCACTCTCTCACGCACTTTCTCACGCACTCTCTCACGCACTTTCTCACGCACTCTCTCACGCACTCTCTCACGCACTCTCTCACGCACTCTCTCACGCTCTCTCTCACGCACTCTCTCACGCACTCTCTCACGCACTCTCTCACGCACTCTCTCACGCACTCTCTCACGCACTTTCTCACGCACTCTCTCACGCACTTTCTCACGCACTCTCTCACGCACTCTCTCTCACACTCTCTCACGCACTCTCTCACGCACTCTCTCACGCACTTTCTCACACTCTCTCTCACACTCTCTCACGCTCTCTCTCACGCACTCTCTCACGCACTTTCTCACGCACTCTCTCACGCACTTTCTCACGCACTCTCTCACGCACTCTCTCTCACACTTTCTCACGCACTCTCTCACGCACTCTCTCACGCACTTTCTCACACTCTCTCTCACACTCTCTCACGCTCTCTCTCACGCACTCTCTCACGCACTTTCTCACGCTCTCTCTCACGCACTCTCTCTCACTCTCTCTCACACACTCTCTCACGCACTCTCTCACGCACTCTCTCACGCTCTCTCTCACACTCTCTCTCACGCTCTCTCTCACACTCTCTCACGCTCTCTCTCACGCACTCTCTCTCACTCTCTCTCACACACTCTCTCACGCACTCTCTCACGCACTCTCTCACGCTCTCTCTCACACTCTCTCTCACGCTCTCTCTCACACTCTCTCACGCACTCTCTCACGCTCTCTCTCACACACTCTCTCACGCACTCTCTCACACTCTCTCTCACACTCTCTCTCACGCTCTCTCTCACACTCTCTCACGCACTCTCTCACGCACTCTCTCACGCACTCTCTCACGCACTCTCTCACGCACTCTCTCACGCACTTTCTCACGCACTCTCTCACGCACTTTCTCACGCACTCTCTCACGCACTCTCTCTCACACTCTCTCACGCACTCTCTCACGCACTCTCTCACGCACTTTCTCACACTCTCTCTCACACTCTCTCACGCTCTCTCTCACGCACTCTCTCACGCACTTTCTCACGCACTCTCTCACGCACTTTCTCACGCACTCTCTCACGCACTCTCTCTCACACTTTCTCACGCACTCTCTCACGCACTCTCTCACGCACTTTCTCACACTCTCTCTCACACTCTCTCACGCTCTCTCTCACGCACTCTCTCACGCACTTTCTCACGCTCTCTCTCACGCACTCTCTCTCACTCTCTCTCACACACTCTCTCACGCACTCTCTCACGCACTCTCTCACGCTCTCTCTCACACTCTCTCTCACGCTCTCTCTCACACTCTCTCACGCTCTCTCTCACGCACTCTCTCTCACTCTCTCTCACACACTCTCTCACGCACTCTCTCACGCACTCTCTCACGCTCTCTCTCACACTCTCTCTCACGCTCTCTCTCACACTCTCTCACGCACTCTCTCACGCTCTCTCTCACACACTCTCTCACGCACTCTCTCACACTCTCTCTCACACTCTCTCTCACGCTCTCTCTCACACTCTCTCACGCACTCTCTCACGCACTCTCTCACGCACTTTCTCACGCACTCTCTCACGCACTCTCTCACGCACTCTCTCACGCACTCTCTCACACACTCTCTCACGCACTCTCTCACACACTCTCTCACGCACTCTCTCACGCACTCTCTCACGCACTCTCTCACACACTCTCTCACGCTCTCTCTCACGCTCTCTCTCACACACTCTCTCACGCACTCTCTCACGCACTCTCTCACGCACTCTCTCACGCACTCTCTCACACACTCTCTCACGCTCTCTCTCACGCTCTCTCTCACGCACTCTCTCACGCTCTCTCTCACGCTCTCTCTCACACACTTTCTCATGCACTCTCTCTCACACACTCTCTCACACTCTCTCTCACGCACTCTCTCACGCTCTCTCTCACGCACTCTCTCACGCTCTCTCTCACACACTTTCTCATGCACTCTCTCTCACACACTCTCTCACGCACTCTCTCACGCTCTCTCTCACACACTTTCTCATGCACTCTCTCTCACACACTCTCTCACACTCTCTCTCACGCACTCTCTCACGCTCTCTCTCACGCTCTCTCTCACGCTCTCTCTCACGCTCTCTCTCACGCTCTCTCTCACGCACTCTCTCACGCACTTTCTCACGCACTCTCTCACACTCTCTCTCACGCACTCTCTCACGCACTCTCTCACGCTCTCTCTCTCATGCACTCTCTCTCACACACTCTCTCACACTCTCTCTCACGCACTCTCTCACGCACTTTCTCACGCACTCTCTCACACTCTCTCTCACACTCTCTCTCACGCTCTCTCTCACGCTCTCTCTCTCACGCTCTCTCTCACGCACTCTCTCACGCACTTTCTCACGCACTTTCTCACGCACTCTCTCACGCTCTCTCTCACGCACTCTCTCACGCTCTCTCTCACGCTCTCTCTCTCATGCACTCTCTCTCACACACTCTCTCACACTCTCTCTCACTCTCTCTCACGCTCTCTCTCACGCACTCTCTCACGCACTTTCTCACGCACTCTCTCACACTCTCTCTCACGCACTCTCTCACGCTCTCTCTCACGCTCTCTCTCTCATGCACTCTCTCTCACACACTCTCTCACACTCTCTCTCACGCACTCTCTCACGCACTTTCTCACGCACTCTCTCACACTCTCTCTCACACTCTCTCTCACGCACTCTCTCTCACGCTCTCTCTCACGCACTCTCTCACGCTCTCTCTCTCACGCTCTCTCTCACGCACTCTCTCACGCACTTTCTCACGCACTTTCTCACGCACTCTCTCACGCTCTCTCTCACGCTCTCTCTCACGCTCTCTCTCACGCACTCTCTCACGCACTCTCTCACGCACTCTCTCACGCTCTCTCTCACGCACTCTCTCTCACACACTCTCTCACACTCTCTCTCACGCACTCTCTCACGCACTCTCTCACGCTCTCTCTCACGCTCTCTCTCACGCACTCTCTCACGCACTCTCTCACGCACTCTCTCACGCACTCTCTCACGCACTCTCTCACGCACTTTCTCACGCACTTTCTCACGCACTCTCTCACGCTCTCTCTCACGCTCTCTCTCACGCTCTCTCTCACACTCTCTCTCACACTCTCTCTCACACTCTCTCACGCACTCTCTCACGCACTCTCTCACGCTCTCTCTCACACTCTCTCACGCACTCTCTCACGCACTTTCTCACGCACTCTCTCACGCTCTCTCTCACGCTCTCTCTCACGCTCTCTCTCACGCACTCTCTCACGCACTCTCTCACGCACTCTCTCACGCACTCTCTCACGCACTCTCTCACGCACTCTCTCACGCTCTCTCTCACGCTCTCTCTCACGCTCTCTCTCACGCACTCTCTCACACTCTCTCACACTCTCTCACGCACTCTCTCACGCTCTCTCTCACGCTCTCTCTCACGCTCTCTCTCACACTCTCTCTCACACTCTCTCTCACGCTCTCTCTCACACACTCTCTCACACACTCTCTCACGCACTCTCTCACGCTCTCTCTCACGCACTCTCTCACGCACTCTCTCACGCTCTCTCTCACGCTCTCTCTCACACACTCTCTCTCACACTCTCTCACGCACTCTCTCACGCACTCTCTCACGCTCTCTCTCACGCTCTCTCTCACACACTCTCTCTCACACTCTCTCACGCACTCTCTCACGCTCTCTCTCACGCTCTCTCTCACGCACTCTCTCACGCACTTTCTCACGCACTTTCTCACGCACTCTCTCACGCTCTCTCTCACGCACTCTCTCACGCTCTCTCTCACGCTCTCTCTCACACACTCTCTCACGCTCTCTCTCACACTCTCTCTCACGCACTCTCTCACGCTCTCTCTCACGCTCTCTCTCACACACTCTCTCTCACACTCTCTCACGCACTCTCTCACGCACTCTCTCACGCTCTCTCTCACGCTCTCTCTCACACACTCTCTCTCACTCTCTCTCACGCACTCTCTCACGCTCTCTCTCTCACACTCTCTCTCACGCACTCTCTCACGCACTCTCTCACGCACTCTCTCACGCACTCTCTCACACTCTCTCACGCACTCTCTCATGCACTCTCTCACGCTCTCTCTCACGCACTCTCTCTCACACTCTCTCTCACGCTCTCTCTCACGCACTCTCTCACGCACTCTCTCACGCTCTCTCTCACACTCTCTCACGCACTCTCTCACGCACTCTCTCACGCACTCTCTCACACTCTCTCACACTCTCTCACGCACTCTCTCACGCTCTCTCTCACGCACTCTCTCACACACTCTCTCACGCACTCTCTCACACTCTCTCACGCACTCTCTCACGCACTCTCTCACGCTCTCTCTCACGCACTCTCTCTCACACTCTCTCACGCACTCTCTCACACTCTCTCTCACGCACTCTCTCACGCACTCTCTCACGCACTCTCTCACGCACTCTCTCACACTCTCTCACGCACTCTCTCACGCACTCTCTCACGCTCTCTCTCACGCACTCTCTCTCACACTCTCTCTCACGCTCTCTCTCACGCACTCTCTCACGCACTCTCTCACGCTCTCTCTCACACTCTCTCACGCACTCTCTCACGCACTCTCTCACGCACTCTCTCACACTCTCTCACACTCTCTCACGCTCTCTCTCACGCTCTCTCTCACACACTCTCTCACGCACTCTCTCACGCACTCTCTCACGCACTCTCTCACGCTCTCTCTCACGCTCTCTCTCACGCTCTCTCTCACACTCTCTCTCACACTCTCTCTCACGCTCTCTCTCACACACTCTCTCACACACTCTCTCACGCACTCTCTCACGCTCTCTCTCACGCACTCTCTCACGCACTCTCTCACGCTCTCTCTCACGCTCTCTCTCACACACTCTCTCTCACACTCTCTCACGCACTCTCTCACGCACTCTCTCACGCACTCTCTCACTCTCTCTCTCACACTCTCTCACGCTCTCTCTCACGCTCTCTCTCACGCTCTCTCTCACGCTCTCTCTCACGCTCTCTCTCTCACACTCTCTCACGCACTCTCTCACGCACTCTCTCACGCTCTCTCTCACGCACTCTCTCTCACGCTCTCTCTCACACTCTCTCTCACGCACTCTCTCACGCTCTCTCTCACGCTCTCTCTCACACACTCTCTCTCACACTCTCTCACGCACTCTCTCACGCACTTTCTCACGCACTTTCTCACGCACTCTCTCACGCACTCTCTCACGCACTCTCTCTCACACTCTCTCTCACGCACTCTCTCACACTCTCTCACGCTCTCTCTCTCACACTCTCTCTCACGCTCTCTCTCACGCACTCTCTCACGCACTCTCTCACACTCTCTCACGCTCTCTCTCACACTCTCTCTCACACTCTCTCACGCTCTCTCTCACGCTCTCTCTCACGCACTCTCTCACACTCTCTCACGCTCTCTCTCACACACTCTCTCACGCTCTCTCTCACGCACTCTCTCACACTCTCTCTCACGCACTCTCTCACGCTCTCTCTCACGCACTCTCTCACGCTCTCTCTCACGCACTCTCTCACGCTCTCTCTCACACACTCTCTCTCACACTCTCTCACGCTCTCTCTCACACACTCTCTCACGCTCTCTCTCACGCTCTCTCTCACACTCTCTCTCACGCACTCTCTCACGCTCTCTCTCACGCACTCTCTCACACACTCTCTCACACACTCTCTCACACACTCTCTCACGCACTCTCTCACGCTCTCTCTCACGCTCTCTCTCACACTCTCTCTCACACACTCTCTCTCACGCTCTCTCTCACGCTCTCTCTCACGCTCTCTCTCACGCACTCTCTCACACTCTCTCACGCTCTCTCTCACACACTCTCTCACGCTCTCTCTCACGCACTCTCTCACGCTCTCTCTCACGCACTCTCTCACGCACTCTCTCACGCTCTCTCTCACGCACTTTCTCACGCACTTTCTCACGCACTCTCTCACGCACTCTCTCACGCACTCTCTCACACTCTCTCACGCTCTCTCACGCTCTCTCTCACACTCTCTCTCACACTCTCTCACGCTCTCTCACGCTCTCTCTCACACTCTCTCTCACACTCTCTCACGCTCTCTCACACTCTCTCACACTCTCTCACGCTCTCTCTCACACTCTCTCTCACACTCTCTCACGCTCTCTCTCACGCTCTCTCACGCTCTCTCTCACACACTCTCTCACGCTCTCTCTCACGCACTCTCTCACGCACACTCTCTCACGCACTCTCTCACGCACTCTCTCACGCACTCTCTCACGCTCTCTCTCACGCTCTCTCTCACACTCTCTCTCACACTCTCTCACACTCTCTCTCACGCTCTCTCTCACGCACTCTCTCACGCACTCTCTCACGCTCTCTCTCTCACGCACTCTCACACTCTCTCTCACACTCTCTCTCACGCTCTCTCTCACGCTCTCTCTCACGCTCTCTCTCACGCTCTCTCTCTCACGCACTCTCACACTCTCTCACACACTCTCTCACGCACTCTCTCACACTCTCTCACGCACTCTCTCTCACACTCTCTCACACACTCTCTCACGCTCTCTCTCACGCTCTCTCTCACACTCTCTCACGCTCTCTCTCACGCACTTTCTCACGCACTCTCTCACGCACTCTCTCACGCACTCTCTCACACACTCTCTCACGCTCTCTCTCACGCACACTCTCTCACGCACTCTCTCACGCACTCTCTCACGCACTCTCTCACGCTCTCTCTCACACTCTCTCACGCACTCTCTCTCACACTCTCTCACACACTCTCTCACGCTCTCTCTCACGCACTCTCTCACGCACTCTCTCACACACTCTCTCACGCTCTCTCTCACGCTCTCTCTCACACACTCTCTCACGCTCTCTCTCACGCTCTCTCTCACACACTCTCTCACGCTCTCTCTCACGCACTCTCTCACGCTCTCTCTCACGCACTTTCTCTCGCACTCTCTCACACACTCTCTCACGCACTCTCTCACGCACTCTCTCACGCTCTCTCACGCACTCTCTCACACACTCTCTCACGCACTCTCTCACGCTCTCTCACGCACTCTCTCACACTCTCTCACACTCTCTCACACACTCTCTCACACACTCTCTCACGCACTCTCTCACGCTCTCTCACGCACTCTCTCACGCACTCTCTCACGCTCTCTCACGCACTTTCTCACGCACTCTCTCACGCACTCTCTCACGCACTCTCTCACGCACTCTCTCACACACTCTCTCACGCACTCTCTCACACACTCTCTCACGCACTCTCTCACGCTCTCTCACGCACTCTCTCACACTCTCTCACACTCTCTCACGCACTCTCTCACGCACTCTCTCACGCACTCTCTCACACACTCTCTCACGCACTCTCTCACACACTCTCTCACGCACTCTCTCACGCACTCTCTCACGCACTCTCTCACACACTCTCTCACGCACTCTCTCACACACTCTCTCACGCTCTCTCTCACGCACTCTCTCACGCTCTCTCTCACGCACTTTCTCTCGCACTCTCTCACACACTCTCTCACGCACTCTCTCACGCACTCTCTCACGCACTCTCTCACACACTCTCTCACGCACTCTCTCACACTCTCTCTCACGCACTCTCTCACGCTCTCTCACACTCTCTCTCACGCACTCTCTCACACCCTCTCTCACGCTCTCTCTCTCACGCACTCTCTCACGCACTCTCTCACGCACTCTCTCACGCTCTCTCTCACGCACTCTCTCACGCACTCTCTCACGCTCTCTCACGCACTTTCTCACGCACTCTCTCACGCACTCTCTCACGCACTCTCTCACGCACTCTCTCACTCTCTCTCACACTCTCTCACGCTCTCTCTCACACTCTCTCTCACGCACTCTCTCACACACTCTCTCACACACTCTCTCACGCACTCTCTCTCACGCTCTCTCTCACGCACTCTCTCACGCACTCTCTCACACTCTCTCACACACTCTCTCACGCACTCTCTCACGCTCTCTCACGCACTCTCTCACGCACTTTCTCACGCTCTCTCTCACGCACTCTCTCACGCACTCTCTCACACACTCTTTCACACTCTCTCTCACGCTCTCTCTCACACACTCTCTCACACACTCTCTCACGCACTCTCTCACGCACTCTCTCACGCACTCTCTCACGCTCTCTCTCACACTCTCTCACGCACTCTCTCACGCACTCTCTCACACTCTCTCACACTCTCTCTCACACTCTCTCTCACGCACTCTCTCTCACACTCTCTCTCACACTCTCTCTCACACTCTCTCTCACGCTCTCTCTCACGCACTCTCTCACGCACTCTCTCACGCACTCTCTCACGCTCTCTCTCACACTCTCTCACGCACTCTCTCACGCACTCTCTCACACTCTCTCACACTCTCTCTCACACTCTCTCTCACACTCTCTCTCACGCACTCTCTCTCACACTCTCTCTCACACTCTCTCTCACGCACTCTCTCTCACACTCTCTCTCACGCACTCTCTCACGCACTTTCTCACGCACTCTCTCACGCACTCTCTCACACACTCTCTCACGCTCTCTCTCACGCACTCTCTCACACTCTCTCTCACGCTCTCTCTCACGCACTCTCTCACACTCTCTCTCACACTCTCTCACACACTCTCTCACGCACTCTCTCACACTCTCTCTCACGCTCTCTCTCACACTCTCTCACGCACTCTCTCACGCACTCTCTCACACACTCTCTCACGCTCTCTCTCACGCACTCTCTCACACTCTCTCTCACACTCTCTCACGCACTCTCTCACGCTCTCTCTCACACTCTCTGACACACTCTCTCTCGCACTCTCACGCACTCTCTCTCACGCTCTCTCTCACGCACTCTCTCACACACTCTCTCACACACTCTCTCACGCTCTCTCTCACGCACTCTCTCACACTCTCTCTCACACTCTCTCACGCACTCTCTCACGCTCTCTCTCACACTCTCTCACACACTCTCTCTCGCACTCTCTCACACTCTCTCTCACACTCTCTCACGCTCTCTCACGCACTCTCTCACGCTCTCTCTCACGCACTCTCACGCACTCTCTCTCACGCTCTCTCTCACGCACTCTCTCACACACTCTCTCACACACTCTCTCACGCTCTCTCTCACGCACTCTCTCACACTCTCTCTCACACTCTCTCACGCACTCTCTCACGCTCTCTCTCACACTCTCTCACACACTCTCTCTCGCACTCTCTCACACTCTCTCACACACTCTCTCACGCACTCTCTCACGCACTCTCTCACACTCTCTCACACACTCTCTCACGCTCTCTCTCACACTCTCTCTCACGCTCTCTCTCACGCACACTCTCTCACGCTCTCTCACGCACTCTCTCACGCACTCTCTCACGCACTCTCTCACACTCTCTCACACACTCTCTCACGCTCTCTCTCACACTCTCTCACACACTCTCTCACACTCTCTCTCACACTCTCTCACGCACTCTCTCACGCTCTCTCTCACACTCTCTCACACACTCTCTCTCGCACTCTCTCACACTCTCTCTCACGCACTCTCTCACACTCTCTCTCTCACACTCTCTCACGCTCTCTCACGCACTCTCTCACGCACTCTCTCACGCTCTCTCTCACACTCTCTCACACACTCTCTCTCGCACTCTCTCACACTCTCTCTCACGCACTCTCTCACACTCTCTCTCTCACACTCTCTCACGCACTCTCTCACGCTCTCTCACGCACTCTCTCACACACTCTCTCACGCACTCTCTCACGCACTTTCTCACGCACTCTCTCACGCTCTCTCTCACACTCTCTCTCACGCACTCTCTCACGCACTCTCTCACGCACTCTCTCACGCACTCTCTCTCACACTCTCTCTCACACTCTCTCACACTCTCTCACACACTCTCTCTCACACTCTCTCACACACTCTCTCACGCTCTCTCTCACGCTCTCTCTCACGCACTCTCTCACACTCTCTCACACACTCACTCACGCTCTCTCTCACGCTCTCTCTCACGCTCTCTCTCACGCTCTCTCTCACGCACTCTCTCACGCACTCTCTCACACTCTCTCTCACGCACTCTCTCACGCTCTCTCTCACACTCTCTCACGCTCTCTCTCACGCACTCTCTCACGCACTCTCTCACGCTCTCTCTCACGCACTCTCTCACGCTCTCTCACGCACTCTCTCACGCTCTCTCTCACGCACTCTCTCACACTCTCTCACGCACTCTCTCACGCACTCTCTCACACTCTCTCACGCACTCTCTCACGCTCTCTCTCACGCTCTCTCTCACGCACTCTCTCACGCACTCTCTCACGCTCTCTCTCACACTCTCTCACGCTCTCTCTCACGCACTCTCTCACGCTCTCTCTCACGCACTCTCTCACTCTCTCTCTCACGCTCTCTCTCACGCTCTCTCTCACGCACTCTCTCACGCACTCTCTCACGCTCTCTCTCACGCACTCTCTCACGCTCTCTCTCACGCACTCTCTCACGCTCTCTCTCACGCACTCTCTCACACTCTCTCTCACGCTCTCTCTCACGCACTCTCTCACACACTCTCTCACACTCTCTCTCACGCTCTCTCTCACGCACTCTCTCACGCTCTCTCTCACGCTCTCTCTCACACTCTCTCTCACGCACTCTCTCACACTCTCTCTCACGCTCTCTCTCACGCACTCTCTCACACACTCTCTCACACTCTCTCTCACGCTCTCTCTCACGCACTCTCTCACGCTCTCTCTCACGCTCTCTCTCACGCACTCTCTCACTCTCTCTCACACTCTCTCTCACGCACTCTCTCACACTCTCTCACACACACTCTCACACTCTCTCACGCTCTCTCTCACGCACTCTCTCACGCTCTCTCTCACGCTCTCTCTCACGCTCTCTCTCACGCACTCTCTCACGCTCTCTCTCACGCACTCTCTCACGCTCTCTCTCACGCACTCTCTCTCACACACTCTCTCACGCTCTCTCTCACGCTCTCTCTCACGCACTCTCTCACGCACTCTCTCACGCACTTTCTCACGCACTTTCTCACGCACTCTCTCACGCTCTCTCTCACGCACTCTCTCACACTCTCTCACGCACTCTCTCACGCTCTCTCTCACGCTCTCTCTCACGCACTCTCTCACGCTCTCTCTCACACTCTCTCTCACGCTCTCTCTCACGCTCTCTCTCACACTCTCTCTCACACACTCTCTCACACTCTCTCTCACGCACTCTCTCACGCTCTCTCTCACGCTCTCTCTCACGCTCTCTCTCACACTCTCTCTCACGCACTCTCTCACACTCTCTCTCACACACTCTCTCACGCACTCTCTCACGCACTCTCTCACGCACTTTCTCACGCACTCTCTCACACTCTCTCACGCTCTCTCTCACGCACTCTCTCACGCACTCTCTCACACGCACTCTCTCACGCACTCTCTCACGCTCTCTCTCACACACTCTCTCACACGCACTCTCTCACGCACTCTCTCACACACTCTCTCACACGCACTCTCTCACGCACTCTCTCACACACTCTCTCACGCACTCTCTCACGCTCTCTCTCACGCACTCTCTCACACGCACTCTCTCACGCACTCTCTCACACACTCTCTCACACTCTCTCTCACACTCTCTCACACTCTCTCTCACGCACTCTCTCACACTCTCTCTCACACTCTCTCACGCTCTCTCTCACACTCTCTCACACACTCTCTCACGCACTCTCTCACGCTCTCTCTCACGCTCTCTCTCACACTCTCTCACACTCTCTCTCACGCACTCTCTCACACTCTCTCTCACGCACTCTCTCACACTCTCTCTCACACTCTCTCTCACGCACTCTCTCACACTCTCTCTCACACTCTCTCTCACGCACTCTCTCACACTCTCTCTCACGCACTCTCTCACACTCTCTCTCACACTCTCTCTCACGCACTCTCTCACACTCTCTCTCACACTCTCTCTCACGCTCTCTCTCACGCTCTCTCTCACGCACTCTCTCACGCTCTCTCTCACGCTCTCTCTCACGCTCTCTCTCACGCACTCTCTCACACACTCTCTCACTCTCTCTCACGCACTCTCTCACGCACTCTCTCACGCACTTTCTCACGCACTCTCTCACGCTCTCTCTCACACACTCTCTCACGCTCTCTCTCACGCTCTCTCTCACACTCTCTCACGCACTCTCTCACGCTCTCTCTCACACTCTCTCACGCTCTCTCTCACACTCTCTCACGCACTTTCTCACGCACTTTCTCACGCTCTCTCTCACGCACTCTCTCTCACGCACTCTCTCACACTCTCTCACGCACTCTCTCACGCTCTCTCTCACACTCTCTCACGCTCTCTCTCACACTCTCTCACGCACTTTCTCACGCACTCTCTCACGCTCTCTCTCACGCACTCTCTCTCACGCACTCTCTCACGCACTCTCTCTCACTCACTCTCTCACGCACTCTCTCACGCTCTCTCTCACGCTCTCTCTCACGCACTCTCTCACACACTCTCTCACGCACTCTCTCACGCTCTCTCTCACGCTCTCTCTCACGCACTCTCTCACGCTCTCTCTCACGCTCTCTCTCACGCACTCTCTCACGCACTCTCTCACGCACTCTCTCACGCTCTCTCTCACGCACTCTCTCACGCTCTCTCTCACGCACTCTCTCACGCACTCTCTCACGCTCTCTCTCACGCTCTCTCTCACGCACTCTCTCACGCACTCTCTCACACTCTCTCACGCACTCTCTCACACTCTCTCACGCACTCTCTCACGCTCTCTCTCACACACTCTCTCACGCACTCTCTCACGCTCTCTCTCATACTCTCTCTCATACTCTCTCTCATACTCTCTCACGCACTCTCTCACGCACTCTCTCACGCTCTCTCTCACGCTCTCTCTCACGCTCTCTCTCACGCACTCTCTCACGCTCTCTCTCACGCTCTCTCTCACGCTCTCTCTCACGCTCTCTCTCACACACACTCTCACACACTCTCTCACGCTCTCTCTCACGCTCTCTCTCACGCACTCTCTCACGCACTCTCTCACGCACTCTCTCACGCTCTCTCTCACGCACTCTCTCACGCACTCTCTCACGCTCTCTCTCACGCTCTCTCTCACGCACTCTCTCACGCACTCTCTCACACTCTCTCACGCACTCTCTCACACTCTCTCACGCACTCTCTCACGCTCTCTCTCACACACTCTCTCACGCTCTCTCTCACGCTCTCTCTCACGCTCTCTCTCACGCTCTCTCTCACGCACTCTCTCACACTCTCTCACGCTCTCTCTCACGCTCTCTCTCACGCTCTCTCTCACGCACTCTCTCACGCTCTCTCTCACGCTCTCTCTCACGCTCTCTCTCACGCACTCTCTCACACTCTCTCACGCTCTCTCTCACACACTCTCTCACGCACTCTCTCACGCACTCTCTCACACTCTCTCTCACACTCTCTCACGCTCTCTCTCACGCACTCTCTCACGCACTCTCTCACACTCTCTCTCACACTCTCTCACGCACTCTCTCACACTCTCTCTCACACTCTCTCACACTCTCTCTCACGCTCTCTCTCACGCACTCTCTCACGCACTCTCTCACGCTCTCTCTCACGCACTCTCTCACGCACTCTCTCACGCTCTCTCTCACGCACTCTCTCACGCTCTCTCTCACGCACTCTCTCACGCACTTTCTCACGCACTCTCTCACGCTCTCTCTCACGCACTCTCTCACGCACTCTCTCACGCACTCTCTCACACTCTCTCACACTCTCTCACGCACTCTCTCACACACTCTCTCTCACACTCTCTCACACTCTCTCACGCACTCTCTCACACACTCTCTCACACTCTCTCACGCTCTCTCTCACGCACTCTCTCACGCACTCTCTCACGCACTCTCTCACACTCTCTCACACACTCTCTCACGCTCTCTCTCACGCACTCTCTCACGCACTTTCTCACGCACTCTCTCACGCTCTCTCTCACGCACTCTCTCACGCACTCTCTCACGCACTCTCTCACACTCTCTCACACTCTCTCACGCACTCTCTCACACACTCTCTCTCACACTCTCTCACACTCTCTCACGCACTCTCTCACACACTCTCTCACACTCTCTCACGCTCCCCCCCCCCCCCCCCCCCCCCCCCCCCCCCCCCCCCCCCCCCCCCCCCTCCCCCCTCTCACGCACTCTCTCACGCACTCTCTCACGCACTCTCTCACACTCTCTCACGCACTCTCTCACACTCTCTCACGCACTCTCTCACGCACTCTCTCACACTCTCTCACGCTCTCTCTCACACACTCTCTCACGCACTCTCTCACGCTCTCTCTCACGCACTCTCTCACGCTCTCTCTCACGCACTCTCTCACACACTCTCTCACGCACTCTCTCACGCTCTCTCTCACGCACTCTCTCACACACTCTCTCACGCTCTCTCTCACACTCTCTCTCACGCTCTCTCTCACGCTCTCTCTCACGCACTCTCTCACGCACTCTCTCACGCTCTCTCTCACGCTCTCTCTCACGCACTTTCTCACGCACTCTCTCACGCTCTCTCTCACGCTCTCTCTCACGCACTCTCTCACGCACTCTCTCTCACGCACTCTCTCACACTCTCTCTCACGCACTCTCTCACGCTCTCTCTCACACACTCTCTCACGCTCTCTCTCACGCACTCTCTCACGCTCTCTCTCACGCTCTCTCTCACGCTCTCTCTCACACACTCTCTCACGCTCTCTCTCACACACTCTCTCACGCTCTCTCTCACACACTCTCTCACGCACTCTCTCACGCTCTCTCTCACGCTCTCTCACGCTCTCTCTCACGCTCTCTCTCACACTCTCTCTCACGCACTCTCTCACGCACTCTCTCACGCTCTCTCTCACGCACTCTCTCACACTCTCTCACGCACTCTCTCACGCTCTCTCTCACGCTCTCTCTCACGCTCTCTCTCACACTCTCTCTCACACACTCTCTCACGCACTCTCTCACGCTCTCTCTCACGCACTCTCTCACACTCTCTCACGCACTCTCTCACGCACTCTCTCACGCACTCTCTCACACTCTCTCTCACACTCTCTCTCACGCACTCTCTCACGCACTTTCTCACGCACTCTCTCTCACACTCTCTCACGCACTCTCTCACGCACTCTCTCTCACACTCTCTCACGCTCTCTCTCACACACTCTCTCACGCACTCTCTCACGCTCTCTCTCACGCTCTCTCTCACGCTCTCTCTCACGCTCTCTCTCACACACTCTCTCACGCACTCTCTCACGCACTCTCTCACGCACTCTCTCACACTCTCTCTCACACACTCTCTCACGCACTCTCTCACACTCTCTCACGCACTCTCTCACACACTCTCTCACGCACTCTCTCACACTCTCTCTCACACACTCTCTCACGCACTCTCTCACGCACTCTCTCACACTCTCTCTCACACACTCTCTCACGCACTCTCTCACACTCTCTCACGCACTCTCTCACACACTCTCTCACGCACTCTCTCACACTCTCTCTCACACACTCTCTCACACACTCTCTCACACACTCTCTCACGCACTCTCTCACACTCTCTCTCACACACTCTCTCACGCACTCTCTCACACACTCTCTCACGCACTCTCTCACGCACTCTCTCACGCACTCTCTCACGCTCTCTCTCACGCTCTCTCTCACACACTCTCTCACGCACTCTCTCACACTCTCTCACGCTCTCTCTCACGCACTCTCTCACGCACTCTCTCACACTCTCTCTCACACTCTCTCACACTCTCTCACGCACTTTCTCACGCACTCTCTCTCACACTCTCTCACACACTCTCTCGCTCTCTCTCACGCACTCTCTCACGCACTCTCTCACGCACTCTCTCACGCACTCTCTCACGCACTCTCTCACACTCTCTCTCACACTCTCTCTCACGCACTCTCTCACGCACTCTCTCACACTCTCTCTCACACACTCTCTCACGCACTTTCTCACGCACTCTCTCTCACACTCTCTCACACACTCTCTCACGCTCTCTCTCACGCACTCTCTCACGCACTCTCTCACGCTCTCTCTCACGCACTCTCTCACGCACTCTCTCACGCACTCTCTCACACACTCTCTCACGCACTCTCTCACGCACTCTCTCACGCACTCTCTCACGCACTCTCTCACGCACTCTCTCACGCTCTCTCTCACGCACTCTCTCACGCACTCTCTCACGCACTCTCTCACACTCTCTCACGCTCTCTCTCACGCTCTCTCTCACGCTCTCTCTCACGCTCTCTCTCACACTCTCTCTCACGCTCTCTCTCACGCACTCTCTCACGCACTCTCTCACGCACTCTCTCACACTCTCTCACGCACTCTCTCACGCTCTCTCTCACGCTCTCTCTCACGCTCTCTCTCACGCTCTCTCTCACACACTCTCTCACGCACTCTCTCTCTCACTCTCTCACACACTCTCTCACGCTCTCTCTCACACTCTCTCTCACGCTCTCTCTCACGCACTCTCTCACACACTCTCTCACGCACTCTCTCACACTCTCTCTCACGCACTCTCTCACGCTCTCTCTCACGCACTCTCTCACGCTCTCTCTCACACACTCTCTCACGCTCTCTCTCACGCTCTCTCTCACGCTCTCTCTCACGCACTCTCTCACGCACTCTCTCACGCACTCTCTCACGCACTCTCTCACGCACTCTCTCACGCACTCTCTCACGCTCTCTCTCACGCTCTCTCTCACGCTCTCTCTCACGCACTCTCTCACGCACTCTCTCACGCACTCTCTCACACTCTCTCTCACACACTCTCTCACGCTCTCTCTCACGCACTCTCTCACACTCACAATTTCACAATTCACAATTCAAATCGCTTTATTGGCATGATAAGTTACATCTTATGTTGCCAAAGCATCAAAATACATTTATGGTTTAGCACATAAACGCAGTTCTATTCATACAGTGTATAAACAGGTATATCCCTGAGTGTATAAATATACATTCGCATTGTTTATATATATTCTTTTCTTAGTTTACTGGTTGTCCCTCTGTTCATGGCAAGCTGTAACATAGTGTGCCGCCAGTGTTATACAGTTTCTCTCCTCTCCCAGTAGGAATGGGAGTTTTTGGTTGTCATTCAGATTTCTGAAATCAGGGCATATTTGTGAGAATTTTTGGTAGAAATTCTCCCTGATGCCCTGATATTTTCCACAAGCTGTGAGGAAGTGCATCTCTGTCTCCACCACTCCCTGACTGCAGTGAGAGCATATCCTGTCCTCTCTTGGCTGCCTGGTCTGCCTGTGTCTGCCTTTTTCGATCGCTAGGCTATGTTCGCTAAGTCTGTACCTTGTCAAGGTTCTTCTCAGTTTGTTATCCTTTACCATGGTCAGGTAATCAGCTATGTTGTATTGTCTGTTTAGGGCCAAGTAGCAATTGAGTTTGCTTTGGGTTTTTGTTGTTTCTGCCCAATATGTCAGATATTTTTCCTTTTGCTTAGCGACGATTGTGTTGGGTCGAATTCTTTGTGTTACCCTGTCACTGTCCTGGGGCTGGTTATTGTTAGTAGTTACTTCACTGAGTCCCAGGACTAGTTGACTGAGGGTATTCTTCTTTATGGTCAGCTCTTGGCATTTCAGGGCGTCGTAGTGATAGCATTGGGGATTGCTCATTTGTAGGTGATTCCAAAATTTGGTGGCTCTTTTTTGGATAGTGATTATTAATGGATATTGGCCTAGTTCCGCCCTGCATGCATTGTTTACTGTTTTCCTTTGAGTTCGGAGGATACTTTTACAGAATTCTGCATGTAGGATCTCAATTGGGTGTTTGTCCCATTTTGCAAATTCTTGTTGAGTTAGCGGTCCCCATACTTCACTGCCATAGAGTGCAATTGGTTCAATTACTGATTTGAAAATTTTGAGCCAAATGCTAATTGGGATTTCTATTTGGATTGATTTTTTGATGGCATAGAAAGCCCTTCTTGCTTTCTCTTTCAGTTCATTCACAGCCAGTTTGAAGTTTCCCGTAGAACTGATTTTTAAGCCCAAGTATGTGTAGTTAGTGGTTTGTTCAATTTTGGTTGTTCCTACTGTGAAATTTATTTTGGGTCCCTGATGTTTGGATCTTTGCTGGAACACAAGGACTTTGGTTTTTTGGGGATTTATTGTCAGGGCCCAAGTCTGGCAGTACGACTCCAGCAGGTCCAGGTTTTGCTGTAGCCCCTCTTTAGTAGGTGACAGCAGAACCAGGTCGTCTGCATAGAGGAGGAATTTAACCTTGGATTCATATAGGGTGAGGCCGGGTGCTGTAGATTGTTCAAGTAGTTTTGCCAATCCATTTATGTAAATATTAAAGAGTGTCGGTGAGATTGGCGAGCCCTGCGTCACCCCCCGCCCCTGTGGGAAGTATTTTGTTTGTTTGTCTCCAATTTTAACTGCACATTTGTTGTTTGTATACATTGATTTAATTACATCATATGTTTTCCCTCCTACCCCACTTTCGATAAGTTTCAGGAATAAACCGTCATGCCAGATGGAGTCGAAAGCCTTCTGGAAATCTACAAAGCATGCGTAGATTTTGCTTTTGTTATGGTGAACGTGTTTGTCAATTAGGGTCTGTAGGGTGAAGATATGATCGGATGTTCTATAGTTTGGCAGGAATCCAATTTGGCTTTTACTCAAGACATTGTGCTCCTCAAGGAAGTTTATAAGTCTTTTGTTTATGATGCTACAGAATACCTTCCCCAGGTTACTGTTTACACAGATGCCTCGATAGTTGTTTGGGTCGATTTTGTCCCCACTTTTGTATATGGGCGTTATGAGTCCTTTGTTCCAGATATCAGGGAAATAACCGACACTCAGAACCAAGTTGAAGAGTTTTAGGATAGCCAGTTTCATTTTGTTGTCTGTGTGTTTAATCATCTCGTTTAGTATGCCGTCTGTCCCGCAGGCTTTTCCTGGTCGCAGGACCTTGAGTTTTTCAAGAAGTTCTTTTTCTGTTATTATGGCGTCCAGCGGGTTTTGGTTATCTTTTATGGCCATTTCTAGCTTTTCCAGTTTTTTGCATATTTGGTGTTGCTCTGGTCTTAGTGTGTTTTTCTGGTATAATTTTTCAAAGTGGTTTACCCATGTGTCCCCATTTTGAATGGCCAAATCGTCGTGTTGTTTTTTGTGTAGTGTTTTCAAGTTTTCCCAGAAACAATTGGAATCAATGGATTCCTCCATGGAGCTGAGTGTATTCTTAATATATTGCTCTTTTTTGG
The DNA here is from genome assembly GCF_052327205.1 of Somniosus microcephalus. Taxonomy (NCBI): domain Eukaryota; kingdom Metazoa; phylum Chordata; class Chondrichthyes; order Squaliformes; family Somniosidae; genus Somniosus; species Somniosus microcephalus. Next base: position 27,739 of record NW_028226302.1, on the reverse strand, counting down.
TTCTGAGTGTGTTTCTGTATTGTGTTAGTGTCTGACAATAAGTAAGGCGTAGTTCCTCGTTTTCTGGATGTCTGTGTTTTTGGTTTGATATTTTTCTAAGTTTTTTCCTCATGTTATGGCAATCTCGGTCAAACCATTTTTCATAGTTTTTTGTTTTGGGTTTGTTCTTGCGAGCTTTCAAGTTTGCATTTGTTGCCAAATTATCAAAAATATTGTTTAGTTTACTAACTGCCCGGTTTACGCCTTCTTTATTGTGAGTGTATATGTTATCCAGAAAGGTGTCTAAGAGAGCTTGAGTTGATGCATTGCTAATTGTTTTCTGGTATTTTTCCGTGTCGTTTTTGGCCCATCTGTACGATTTTTTGGTGTTGTACAGTTTACTGGGTTGTGTTTCTATGTTGTTTGTTTCTGTCTTTTTGAGGAACATAGTAATTTGATTGTGATCTGACAGTGTTGTTTGTGGTTTGACTGTGAATGCTCTGAAAGAGGATGGGTCTAAGTCTGTAATCATATAGTCTACTGTGCTGCAGCCAAGAGGTGAGCAATAGGTCGATCTTCCTAGGAGGTCTCCTATGAACCTACCATTGACAATGTACAGACCCAGGTTTCGACAGAGCTGTAGTAGCTGTTTTCCGTTGGTATTTGACTGCTTGTCGCAGTTATGCCTGTATGGAAGGGAAGGGATGTCAAAGTGGTTATTCCCGAAAATGTAATTGTTTCCCTGATTATTGGTGAAGTCTGGTTCTTCGCCCGTTCTTGAATTGAGGTCCCCACAGATCAACACGTTCCCCTGGGCCTGGTATTGGATAATTTCCCCCTCCATGTTGGAGAAGGTGTCCTCTTTAAAGTACGGGGAATCGATTGGAGGGATATAAAGTGCGCAAATGTAAACATCTTGGGTGTTTGAGATAATCTCCCTCTCAAGTTTGAGCCACATATGGTTTTCGCCCTTTTTTATAAATTTGATGTAATTCTTAAGTTCTGTTTTAAACCAGATCAGTATGCCTCCGGAGTCTCTGCCTTGGGTTACACTTGGTAATTTATTGGAGGGGACCACCAGCTCAGTGTACCCTTGGGGACAGCCAGTGTGTCCTTTTCCTTTATACCAAGTTTCCTGTAAAATGATAATATCTAGGTCTTTAGTTTCATCTATGAACTCTGGGGTCCTACTTTTCACTTCTCGCAGTGAAGAGCGTAGACCTTGGATATTCCAGGTCGAAATATATAAGGATTTCATGTTAAGTTTGATCTTTTACTATGATAGGTTAAAGAGTGGTACGTGTTTGTCGTGTCTAAGTGTGGGAAAAAAAAGATCACATCAGTTGTCTACAAAAGTTAATACAATTTGGTTACAGTTCTTTCTATTAATTAGTCCTTGATCCATAAGGCGGAAGTAGATGCTGCTGCACATCTGCTTATTGTCTCTTAATGGATTGTTTCTGTCTGAGGTATTGCGTACGTCCTGTGCATCTCTCCCTCTGTCTGGCTGGGAGCAGTCCTATTCCCCTGTGGGACAGAAGTGGTGCAGGTCTGATATTGTTGTTTTGCATGGGGATCCTCTCTGGTCTCGGTTGGTGTGTTGGTGGTCCTTGTAGTGTTCCTGATATGTACCCCGCTGATCTCTGGTGGTCGGGGGGGGGTCCTCTTGGAGTCTGGGTATGGACCCGGTTAAAAGCACTCTCTCACACTCTCTCTCACGCTCTCTCTCACGCACTCTCTCACGCTCTCTCTCACACTCTCTCTCACGCTCTCTCTCACGCTCTCTCTCACGCTCTCTCTCACGCACTCTCTCACGCACTCTCTCACGCACTCTCTCACGCACTCTCTCACGCACTCTCTCACGCACTCTCTCACGCACTCTCTCACGCTCTCTCTCACGCTCTCTCTCACGCTCTCTCTCACACACTCTCTCACGCACTCTCTCACGCACTCTCTCACACTCTCTCTCACACACTCTCTCACGCTCTCTCTCACGCTCTCTCTCACGCTCTCTCTCACGCACTCTCTCACGCACTCTCTCACACACTCTCTCACGCTCTCTCTCACGCTCTCTCTCACGCTCTCTCTCACGCACTCTCTCTCACTCTCTCACGCACTCTCTCACGCACTCTCTCACGCACTCTCTCACACACTCTCTCACGCACTCTCTCACGCACTCTCTCACACTCTCTCTCACGCTCTCTCTCACGCTCTCTCTCACGCACTCTCTCACGCACTCTCTCACGCTCTCTCTCACGCTCTCTCTCACGCTCTCTCTCACGCACTCTCTCACGCACTCTCTCACGCTCTCTCTCACGCTCTCTCTCACGCTCTCTCTCACGCTCTCTCTCACGCACTCTCTCACGCACTCTCTCACACACTCTCTCACGCTCTCTCTCACGCTCTCTCTCACGCTCTCTCTCACACACTCTCTCACGCTCTCTCTCACGCTCTCTCTCACACTCTCTCTCACGCACTCTCTCACGCTCTCTCTACGCTCTCTCTCACGCTCTCTCTCACGCTCTCTCTCACGCTCTCTCTCACACACTCTCTCACGCTCTCTCTCACGCACTCTCTCACGCACTCTCTCACACACTCTCTCACGCTCTCTCTCACGCACTCTCTCACGCACTCTCTCACGCTCTCTCTCACGCACTCTCTCACGCACTCTCTCACACTCTCTCACGCTCTCTCTCACGCTCTCTCTCACGCACTCTCTCACGCTCTCTCTCACACTCTCTCAGGCACTCTCTCACGCACTTTCTCACGCACTCTCTCACGCACTCTCTCACGCACTCTCTCACGCTCTCTCTCACGCACTCTCTCACGCACTCTCTCACACTCTCTCACGCTCTCTCTCACGCTCTCTCTCACGCTCTCTCTCACGCACTCTCTCACGCTCTCTCTCTCACACTCTCTCACGCTCTCTCTCACGCACTCTCTCACGCACTCTCTCACACACTCTCTCACACTCTCTCTCACGCTCTCTCTCACGCACTCTCTCACGCTCTCTCTCACACACTCTCTCACGCACTCTCTCACGCTCTCTCTCACACTCTCTCACACACTCTCTCACTCTCTCTCTCATGCACTCTCTCACACTCTCTCACGCACTCTCTCACACTCTCTCACGCACTCTCTCACGCTCTCTCTCACGCTCTCTCTCACGCTCTCTCTCACGCACTCTCTCACGCACTCTCTCACGCTCTCTCTCACACACTCTCTCACGCTCTCTCTCACGCACTCTCTCACGCACTCTCTCACGCTCTCTCTCACACACTCTCTCTCACGCTCTCTCTCACGCACTCTCTCACGCACTCTCTCACGCACTCTCTCTCACACTCTCTCACGCTCTCTCTCACGCTCTCTCACGCTCTCTCTCACACACTCTCTCACGCTCTCTCTCACGCACTCTCTCTCACACTCTCTCACGCTCTCTCTCACGCACTCTCTCACACACTCTCTCACACACTCTCTCACGCTCTCTCTCACACTCTCTCTCACGCACTCTCTCTCACGCACTCTCTCACGCACTCTCTCACGCACTCTCTCACGCACTCTCTCACGCACTCTCTCACGCACTTTCTCACGCACTCTCTCACACTCTCTCTCACACACTCTCTCACACACTCTCTCACGCACTCTCTCACGCTCTCTCTCACGCACTCTCTCACACTCTCTCTCACACACTCTCTCACACACTCTCTCACGCACTCTCTCACGCTCTCTCTCACACTCTCTCTCACGCACTCTCTCTCACGCACTCTCTCACGCTCTCTCTCACGCACTCTCTCACGCACTCTCTCACACTCTCTCTCACGCACTCTCTCTCACACACTCTCTCTCACGCTCTCTCTCACACTCTCTCACGCACTCTCTCACGCACTCTCTCACGCACTCTCTCACGCACTTTCTCACGCTCTCTCTCACACACTCTCTCACGCACTCTCTCACGCACTCTCTCACGCACTCTCTCACGCACTCTCTCACGCACTCTCTCACGCTCTCTCTCACACACTCTCTCACGCACTCTCTCACGCACTCTCTCACGCACTTTCTCACGCTCTCTCACTCTCTCTCACACACTCTCTCACGCTCTCTCTCACACTCTCTCTCACGCTCTCTCTCACGCACTCTCTCACGCTCTCTCTCACGCACTCTCTCACACTCTCTCTCACGCTCTCTCTCACGCACTCTCTCACGCTCTCTCTCACGCACTCTCTCACACTCTCTCACACTCTCTCTCACACACTCTCTCACGCACTCTCTCACACACTCTCTCACGCACTCTCTCACACTCTCTCACACTCTCTCTCTCGCACTCTCTCACGCACTCTCTCACGCACTCTCTCACGCACTCTCTCACGCACACTCTCCCACGCTCTCTCTCACACTCTCTCTCACACACTCTCTCTCACACTCTCTCACGCTCTCTCTCACGCTCTCTCTCACGCACTCTCTCACGCTCTCTCTCACGCACTCTCTCACGCACTCTCTCACGCACTCTCTCTCACACTCTCTCTCACGCACTCTCTCACGCACTCTCTCACGCTCTCTCTCACGCACTCTCTCACGCACTCTCTCACGCACTCTCTCACACACTCTCTCACGCACTCTCTCTCACACTCTCTCACGCTCTCTCTCACACACTCTCTCACGCACTCTCTCACACACTCTCTCACGCACTCTCTCACGCACTCTCTCACGCACTTTCTTACGCACTCTCTCTCACACTCTCTCTCACACACTCTCTCACGCACTCTCTCACGCTCTCTCTCACGCTCTCTCTCACACACTCTCTCACGCTCTCTCTCACACTCTCTCACGCTCTCTCTCACACACTCTCTCACACTCTCTCTCACGCACTCTCTCACGCTCTCTCTCACGCACTCTCTCACGCACTCTCTCACGCTCTCTCTCACGCACTCTCTCACGCACTCTCTCACGCACTTTCTCACACACTCTCTCACGCACTCTCTCACACACTCTCTCACGCACTCTCTCACACTCTCTCTCACACACTCTCTCACGCACTCTCTCACGCACTTTCTCACACTCTCTCTCACACTCTCTCTCACGCACTCTCTCACACTCTCTCTCACGCTCTCTCTCACGCACTCTCTCACACTCTCTCACGCTCTCGCTCACGCTCTCTCTCACACTCTCTCTCACACACTCTCTCACGCACTCTCTCACGCTCTCTCTCACGCTCTCTCTCACACACTCTCTCACGCTCTCTCTCACGCACTCTCTCACACTCTCTCTCACACTCTCTCTCACGCACTCTCTCACACACTCTCTCACGCACTCTCTCACGCTCTCTCTCACGCTCTCTCTCACACACTCTCTCACGCACTCTCTCACGCACTTTCTCACGCACTCTCTCACGCTCTCTCTCACTCTCTCTCTCACGCTCTCTCTCACACACTCTCTCACGCACTCTCTCACGCTCTCTCTCACGCTCTCTCTCACACACTCTCTCACGCACTCTCTCACGCACTTTCTCACGCACTCTCTCACACTCTCTCTCACTCTCTCTCTCACGCTCTCTCTCACGCTCTCTCTCACACTCTCTCACGCACTCTCTCACGCTCTCTCTCACACACTCTCTCACGCACTCTCTCACACACTCTCTCACGCTCTCTCTCACGCTCTCTCTCACGCTCTCTCTCACACTCTCTCACGCACTCTCTCACGCTCTCTCTCACACACTCTCTCACGCACTCTCTCACACACTCTCTCACGCACTCTCTCACGCTCTCTCTCACGCTCTCTCTCACACACTCTCTCACGCTCTCTCTCACGCTCTCTCTCACACACTCTCTCACGCTCTCTCTCACTCTCTCTCTCACACACTCTCTCACGCACTCTCTCACACTCTCTCTCACGCTCTCTCACGCTCTCTCTCACACTCTCTCTCACGCTCTCTCTCACACTCTCTCTCACGCTCTCTCTCACACACTCTCTCACGCACTCTCTCACGCACTCTCTCACACACTCTCTCACACACTCTCTCACGCACTCTCTCACGCTCTCTCTCACGCTCTCTCTCACACTCTCTCTCACGCTCTCTCTCACACACTCTCTCACGCACTCTCTCACACACTCTCTCACGCACTCTCTCACACTCTCTCTCACGCTCTCTCACTCTCTCTCTCACACACTCTCTCACGCACTCTCTCACACTCTCTCTCACGCTCTCTCACGCTCTCTCTCACACACTCTCTCACGCACTCTCTCACGCACTCTCTCACGCACTTTCTCACGCACTCTCTCACGCACTCTCTCACGCACTCTCTCACGCACTCTCTCACGCTCTCTCTCACGCACTCTCTCACGCTCTCTCTCACGCACTCTCTCACACTCTCTCTCACGCACTCTCTCACACTCTCTCTCACGCTCTCTCTCACGCTCTCTCTCACACTCTCTCTCACGCACTCTCTCACGCTCTCTCTCACACACTCTCTCACGCTCTCTCTCTCACACTCTCTCACGCACTCTCTCACGCTCTCTCTCACACATTCTCTCTCACACTCTCTCACGCACTCTCTCACGCACTCTCTCTCACGCTCTCTCTCACGCTCTCTCTCACACACTCTCTCACGCTCTCTCTCACGCACTCTCTCACGCACTCTCTCACACTCTCTCTCACACACTCTCTCACGCTCTCTCTCACGCTCTCTCTCACGCACTCTCTCACACTCTCTCTCACACACTCTCTCACGCACTCTCTCACGCACTCTCTCACGCACTCTCTCACACTCTCTCTCACACACTCTCTCACGCTCTCTCTCACGCACTCTCTCACGCTCTCTCTCACGCACTTTCTCACGCACTCTCTCACACACTCTCTCACACACTCTCTCACGCACTCTCTCGCACTCTCTCACGCACTCTCTCACACTCTCTCACACACTCTCTCTCACACTCTCTCACACTCTCTCACACACTCTCTCACGCTCTCTCTCACGCACTTTCTCACGCACTCTCTCACACTCTCTCACACTCTCTCACACACTCTCTCTCACACACTCTCTCACTCTCTCTCACGCACTCTCTCACGCACTCTCTCACTCTCTCTCTCACGCACTCTCTCACGCTCTCTCTCACGCACTCTCTCACACTCTCTCACACACTCTCTCACGCTCTCTCTCACGCACTTTCTCACGCACTCTCTCACGCACTCTCTCACGCACTCTCTCACGCTCTCTCTCACACTCTCTCTCACACACTCTCTCACACTCTCTCACGCACTCTCTCACACTCTCTCACACACTCTCTCACGCACTCTCTCACGCACTTTCTCACGCACTTTCTCACGCACTCTCTCACGCACTCTCTCACACTCTCTCACGCACTCTCTCACACTCTCTCACACACTCTCTCACGCTCTCTCTCACGCACTTTCTCACGCACTTTCTCACGCACTCTCTCACGCACTCTCTCACACTCTCTCTCACGCTCTCTCTCACACACTCTCTCACACTCTCTCACGCACTCTCTCACACTCTCTCACACACTCTCTCACGCACTCTCTCACGCACTCTCTCACACTCTCTCTCACGCTCTCTCTCACACACTCTCTCACACTCTCTCACGCACTCTCTCACACTCTCTCACACACTCTCTCACGCACTCTCTCACTCTCTCTCACACTCTCTCTCACACACTCTCTCACGCACTCTCTCGCACTCTCTCACGCACTCTCTCACACTCTCTCACACACTCTCTCTCACACTCTCTCACACTCTCTCACACACTCTCTCACGCTCTCTCTCACGCACTTTCTCACGCACTCTCTCACACTCTCTCACACTCTCTCACACACTCTCTCTCACACTCTCTCACACTCTCTCTCACGCACTCTCTCACGCTCTCTCTCACGCTCTCTCTCACGCTCTCTCTCACACTCTCTCTCACACACTCTCTCACGCTCTCTCTCACGCTCTCTCTCACTCTCTCTCTCACGCACTCTCTCACGCTCTCTCTCACGCACTCTCTCACACTCTCTCACACACTCTCTCACGCTCTCTCTCACGCACTTTCTCACGCACTCTCTCACGCACTCTCTCACGCACTCTCTCACGCTCTCTCTCACACTCTCTCTCACACACTCTCTCACACTCTCTCACGCACTCTCTCACACTCTCTCACACACTCTCTCACGCACTCTCTCACGCACTTTCTCACGCACTTTCTCACGCACTCTCTCACGCACTCTCTCACACTCTCTCACGCACTCTCTCACACTCTCTCACACACTCTCTCACGCTCTCTCTCACGCACTTTCTCACGCACTTTCTCACGCACTCTCTCACGCACTCTCTCACGCTCTCTCTCACACACTCTCTCACGCACTCTCTCACGCACTCTCTCACACACTCTCTCACGCTCTCTCTCACGCACTCTCTCACACTCTCTCACGCACTCTCTCACACTCTCTCTCACGCTCTCTCTCACGCTCTCTCTCTCACACTCTCTCACACTCTCTCTCACGCTCTCTCTCACACACTCTCTCACGCTCTCTCTCACGCTCTCTCTCACACTCTCTCTCACGCTCTCTCTCACGCACTCTCTCACGCTCTCTCTCACGCACTTTCTCACGCACTCTCTCACACACTCTCTCACGCTCTCTCTCACGCTCTCTCTCACACTCTCTCACACACTCTCTCACGCTCTCTCTCACGCTCTCTCTCACACACTTTCTCACGCACTTTCTCACGCACTCTCTCACGCTCTCTCTCTCACTCTCTCTCACGCACTCTCTCACGCTCTCTCTCACGCTCTTTCTCACACACTCTCTCACGCTCTCTCTCACGCACTCTCTCACGCACTCTCTCACACTCTCTCACGCACTCTCTCACGCACTCTCTCACACTCTCTCTCACGCACTCTCTCTCACTCTCTCTCACACTCTCTCTCACGCACTCTCTCACGCTCTCTCTCACGCTCTCTCTCACACTCTCTCACACACTCTCTCACGCTCTCTCTCACGCTCTCTCTCACACTCTCTCACACACTCTCTCACGCTCTCTCTCACGCTCTCTCTCACACACTTTCTCACGCACTTTCTCACGCACTCTCTCACGCTCTCTCTCTCACTCTCTCTCACGCACTCTCTCACGCTCTCTCTCACGCTCTTTCTCACACACTCTCTCACGCTCTCTCTCACGCACTCTCTCACGCACTCTCTCACACTCTCTCACGCTCTCTCTCACGCTCTCTCTCACACTCTCTCACACACTCTCTCACGCTCTCTCTCACGCTCTCTCTCACACACTTTCTCACGCACTTTCTCACGCACTCTCTCACGCTCTCTCTCTCACTCTCTCTCACGCACTCTCTCACGCTCTCTCTCACGCTCTTTCTCACGCACTCTCTCTCACTCTCTCTCACGCACTTTCTCACGCACTCTCTCACACACTCTCTCACGCACTCTCTCTCACTCTCTCTCACACTCTCTCTCACGCACTCTCTCACGCTCTCTCTCACGCTCTCTCTCACACTCTCTCACACACTCTCTCACGCACTCTCTCTCACGCACTCTCTCACGCTCTCTCTCACACACTCTCTCACACTCTCTCTCTCACGCACTCTCTCTCACGCACTCTCTCACGCTCTCTCTCACACACTCTCTCACACTCTCTCTCTCACGCACTCTCTCTCACGCACTCTCTCTCACGCACTCTCTCACGCTCTCTCTCTCACACTCTCTCACGCTCTCTCACGCTCTCTCTCACGCACTCTCTCACGCTCTCTCTCTCACTCTCTCTCACACTCTCTCTCACGCACTCTCTCACGCTCTCTCTCACACTCTCTCACACACTCTCTCACGCACTCTCTCTCACGCACTCTCTCACGCTCTCTCTCACACACTCTCTCACACTCTCTCTCTCACGCACTCTCTCTCACGCTCTCTCACGCACTCTCTCACGCACTCTCTCTCACGCACTCTCTCACACACTCTCTCACACTCTCTCACACACTCTCTCACGCACTCTCTCACGCTCTCTCTCACGCTCTCTCTCACACACTCTCTCACGCACTCTCTCACTCTCTCTCTCACGCACTCTCTCACGCTCTCTCTCACGCACTCTCTCACACTCTCTCACACACTCTCTCACGCACTCTCTCACGCTCTCTCTCTCACACTCTCTCACACACTCTCTCACACTCTCTCACACTCTCTCACGCTCTCTCTCACACACTCTCTCACACACTCTCTCTCACACTCTCTCACGCTCTCTCTCACGCTCTCTCTCACGCTCTCTCTCACACACTCTCTCTCGCACTCTCTCACACTCTCTCTCACGCACTCTCTCACGCACTCTCTCACGCACTCTCTCACACACTCTCTCACACTCTCTCACGCACTTTCTCACGCACTCTCTCACACTCTCTCTCACACACTCTCTCACACACTCTCTCACACACTCTCTCACGCTCTCTCTCACACTCTCTCTCACGCACTCTCTCACGCACTCTCTCACGCACTCTCTCACGCACTCTCTCACGCACTCTCTCACACACTCTCTCACACTCTCTCTCTCACGCTCTCTCACGCTCTCTCTCACGCACTCTCTCACGCACTCTCTCTCACACTCTCTCACGCTCTCTCACGCTCTCTCTCACGCACTCTCTCACGCACTCTCTCACACACTCTCTCACACTCTCTCTCTCACGCTCTCTCACGCACTCTCTCACGCACTCTCTCTCACACTCTCTCACGCTCTCTCACGCTCTCTCTCACGCACTCTCTCACGCACTCTCTCACACACTCTCTCACACTCTCTCTCTCACGCTCTCTCACGCTCTCTCTCACGCACTCTCTCACGCACTCTCTCTCACACTCTCTCACGCTCTCTCACGCTCTCTCTCACGCACTCTCTCACGCACTCTCTCACGCACTCTCTCACACACTCTCTCACACTCTCTCTCACGCACTCTCTCACGCACTCTCTCACGCACTCTCTCACGCACTCTCTCTCACACTCTCTCACACACTCTCTCACGCTCTCTCTCACGCTCTCTCTCACGCACTCTCTCACGCACTCTCTCACGCACTCTCTCTCACACTCTCTCACGCTCTCTCACGCTCTCTCTCACGCACTCTCTCACGCACTCTCTCACGCACTCTCTCACACACTCTCTCACACTCTCTCTCACGCACTCTCTCACGCACTCTCTCACGCACTCTCTCACGCACTCTCTCTCACACTCTCTCACACACTCTCTCACGCACTCTCTCACGCACTTTCTCACGCACTCTCTCACACTCTCTCTCACGCACTCTCTCACGCACTCTCTCACACACTCTCTCACACTCTCTCTCTCACGCTCTCTCACGCTCTCTCTCACGCACTCTCTCACGCACTCTCTCACGCACTCTCTCTCACACTCTCTCTCACACTCTCTCTCACGCACTCTCTCACACACTCTCTCACACTCTCTCACGCACTCTTCTCACGCACTCTCTCACACTCTCTCTCACGCACTCTCTCACGCACTCTCTCACACACTCTCTCACACTCTCTCTCTCACGCTCTCTCACGCTCTCTCTCACGCACTCTCTCACGCACTCTCTCACGCACTCTCTCACACTCTCTCTCACACTCTCTCTCACGCACTCTCTCACACACTCTCTCACGCACTCTCTCTCACACTCTCTCACACACTCTCTCACGCTCTCTCTCACACTCTCTCTCACACACTCTCTCACACACTCTCTCACGCACTCTCTCACGCACTCTCTCAAGCACTCTCTCACACACTCTCTCACACACTCTCTCACGCTCTCTCTCACACTCTCTCTCACACCACTCTCTCACAGCACTCTCTCACGCACTCTCTCACGCACTCTCTCACGCACTCTCTCACGCTCACTCTCTCACACACTCTCTCACACACTCTCTCTCACACTCTCTCTCACGCACTCTCTCACGCACTTCTCACGCTCTCTCTCACACTCTCTCACACACTCTCTCACACACTCTCTCACGCTCTCTCTCACACACTCTCTCTCACGCACTCTCTCACGCTCTCTCTCACGCACTCTCTCACGCACTCTCTCACACTCTCTCTCTCACGCACTCTCTCTCACACTCTCTCTCACGCACTCTCTCACACTCTCTCTCACACTCTCTCTCACACTCTCTCTCTCACACTCTCTCACACTCTCTCTCACGCTCTCTCTCACACTCTCTCACGCACTCTCTCACGCACTCTCTCACGCACTCTCTCACGCACTCTCTCACTCTCTCTCACGCACTCTCTCACGCACTCTCTCACGCACTCTCTCACGCTCTCTCTCACGCTCTCTCTCACGCACTCTCTCACGCACTCTCTCACGCACTCTCTCACACTCTCTCTCACGCACTCTCTCACGCTCTCTCTCACACACTCTCTCACGCACTCTCTCACGCACTCTCTCACGCACTCTCTCACGCTCTCTCTCACTCTCTCTCACACACTCTCTCACGCTCTCTCTCACAGCTCTCTCTCACGCTCTCTCTCACGCACTCTCTCACGCTCTCTCTCACGCACTCTCTCACGCACTCTCTCTCACACACTCTCTCACGCACTCTCTCACACTCTCTCTCACACACTCTCTCACACTCTCTCTCACGCTCTCTCTCACGCACTCTCTCACGCTCTCTCTCACGCTCTCTCTCACACTCTCTCACACTCTCTCTCACACACTCTCTCACGCACTCTCTCACACACTCTCTCACGCACTCTCTCACACTCTCTCACACTCTCTCTCTCGCACTCTCTCACACGCTCTCTCTCACGCACTCTCTCACGCACTCTCTCACGCACACTCTCCCACGCTCTCTCTCACCACTCTCTCACACACTCTCTCTCACACTCTCTCACGCTCTCTCTCACGCTCTCTCTCACGCACTCTCTCACGCTCTCTCTCACGCACTCTCTCACGCACTCTCTCACGCACTCTCTCTCACACTCTCTCTCACGCACTCACTCTCTCACGCACTCTCTCACGCTCTCTCTCACACACTCTCTCACGCACTCTCTCACGCACTCTCTCACACACTCTCTCACGCACTCTCTCTCTCACACTCTCTCACGCACTCTCTCACGCACTCTCTCACGCTCTCTCTCACACACTCTCTCACGCACTCTCTCACACACTCTCTCACGCACTCTCTCACGCACTCTCTCACGCACTTCTTACGCACTCTCTCTCACACTCTCTCTCACGACACTCTCTCACGCACTCTCTCACGCTCTCTCTCACGCTCTCTCTCACACACTCTCTCACGCTCTCTCTCACACTCTCTCACGCTCTCTCTCACACACTCTCTCACGCACTCTCTCTCACGCACTCTCTCACGCTCTCTCTCACGCACTCTCTCACCACTCTCTCACGCTCTCTCTCACGCTCTCTCTCACACTCTCTCACACACTCTCTCACGCACTCTCTCACGCACTTCTCACACTCTCTCTCACGACTCTCTCTCACGCACTCTCTCACACTCTCTCTCACGCTCTCTCTCACGCACTCTCTCACACTCTCTCACGCTCTCGCTCACGCTCTCTCTCACACTCTCTCTCACACACTCTCTCACGCACTCTCTCACGCTCTCTCTCACGCTCTCTCTCACACACTCTCTCACGCTCTCTCTCACGCACTCTCTCACACTCTCTCTCACACTCTCTCTCACGCACTCTCTCACACACTCTCTCACGCACTCTCTCACGCTCTCTCTCACGCACTCTCTCACGCACTCTCTCACGCACTCTCTCACGCTCTCTCTCACTCACTCTCTCACGCTCTCTCTCACACACTTTCTCACGCACTCTCTCACACACTCTCTCTCACACTCTCTCACGCTCTCTCTCACGCTCTCTCTCACACTCTCTCACACACTCTCTCACGCACTCTCTCACGCTCCTCTCACGCACTCTCTCACGCTCTCTCTCACACACTCTCTCACGCACTCTCTCACGCACTTCTCTCACGCACTCTCTCACACTCTCTCTCACTCTCTCTCTCACACACTCTCTCACGCACTCTCTCACACACTCTCTCACGCACTCTCTCACGCTCTCTCTCACGCACTCTCTCACACACTCTCTCACGCACTCTCTCACACACTCTCTCACACACTCTCTCACACACTCTCTCACGCTCTCTCTCACGCTCTCTCTCACAGCACTCTCTCACGCTCTCTCTCACGCACTCTCTCACACACTCTCTCACACACTCTCTCACACACTCTCTCACGCACTCTCTCACACACTCTCTCACACACTCTCTCACGCACTCTCTCTCACGCTCTCTCACACTCTCTCACACTCTCTCTCACGCTCTCTCTCACACACTCTCTCACACACTCTCTCACACTCTCTCTCACGCACTCTCTCACACACTCTCTCACGCACTCTCTCACACTCTCTCTCACTCTCTCTCTCACACACTCTCTCACGCACTCTCTCACACACTCTCTCACGCACTCTCTCACACTCTCTCACACTCTCTCTCACACACTCTCTCCACGCTCTCTCTCACACACTCTCTCACGCACTCTCTCACGCACTTTCTCACGCACTCTCTCACGCTCTCTCTCACTCTCTCTCTCACGCTCTCTCTCACACACTCTCTCACGCACTCTCTCACGCTCTCTCTCACGCTCTCTCTCACACACTCTCTCACGCACTCTCTCACGCACTCTCTCACGCTCTCTCTCACACTCTCTCTCACGCTCTCTCTCACGCTCTCTCTCACACACTCTCTCACGCTCTCTCTCACGCTCTCTCTCACACACTCTCTCACGCACTCTCTCACGCACTCTCTCACGCTCTCTCTCACACTCTCTCTCACGCTCTCTCTCACGCACTCTCTCACGCTCTCTCTCACGCTCTCTCTCACACACTCTCTCACACACTCTCTCACTCTCTCTCTCACACACTCTCTCACTCTCTCTCTCACACTCTCTCTCACGCTCTCTCACGCTCTCTCTCACACTCTCTCTCACGCTCTCTCTCACACTCTCTCTCACACTCTCTCACTCTCTCACACACTCTCTCACGCACTCTCTCACGCACTCTCTCACACACTCTCTCACACACTCTCTCACACACTCTCTCACGCTCTCTCTCACCTCTCTCTCACGCTCTCTCTCACACTCTCTCTCACGCTCTCTCTCACACACTCTCTCACGCACTCTCTCACACACTCTCTCACGCACTCTCTCACACTCTCTCTCACGCTCTCTCACTCTCTCTCTCACACACTCTCTCACGCACTCTCTCACACTCTCTCTCACGCACTCTCTCACGCTCTCTCTCACAGCACTCTCTCACGCACTCTCTCACGCACTCTCTCACGCACTTTCTCACGCACTCTCTCACGCTCTCTCTCACACACTCTCTCACGCACTCTCTCACACACTCTCTCACGCACTCTCTCACGCTCTCTCTCACGCTCTCTCTCACACACTCTCTCACGCTCTCTCTCACGCTCTCTCTCACACACTCTCTCACGCTCTCTCTCACTCTCTCTCTCACACACTCTCTCACGCACTCTCTCACACTCTCTCTCACGCACTCTCTCACGCTCTCTCTCACACTCTCTCTCACGCTCTCTCTCACACTCTCTCTCTCATCTCTCCACGCTCTCTCTCACACACTCTCTCACGCACTCTCTCACGCACTCTCTCACACACTCTCTCACACACTCTCTCACGCACTCTCTCACGCTCTCTCTCACGCTCTCTCTCACACTCTCTCTCACGCTCTCTCTCTCTCACACACTCTCTCACGCACTCTCTCACACACTCTCTCACGCACTCTCTCACACTCTCTCTCACGCTCTCTCACACTCTCTCTCTCACACACTCTCTCACGCACTCTCTCACACTCTCTCTCACGCTCTCTCACGCTCTCTCTCACACACTCTCTCACGCACTCTCTCACGCACTCTCTCACGCACTCTCTCACGCACTCTCTCACGCTCTCTCTCACGCACTCTCTCACACTCTCTCTCACGCACTCTCTCACACTCTCTCTCACGCACTCTCTCACACTCTCTCTCTCACGCTCTCTCTCACGCTCTCTCACACTCTCTCTCTCACGCACTCTCTCACGCTCTCTCTCACACACTCTCTCACGCTCTCTCTCTCACACTCTCTCACGCACTCTCTCACGCTCTCTCTCACACATTCTCTCTCACACTCTCTCACGCACTCTCTCACGCACTCTCTCTCACGCTCTCTCTCACGCTCTCTCTCACACACTCTCTCACGCTCTCTCTCACGCACTCTCTCACGCACTCTCTCACACTCTCTCTCACACACTCTCTCACGCTCTCTCTCACGCTCTCTCTCACGCACTCTCTCACACTCTCTCTCACACACTCTCTCACGCACTCTCTCACGCACTCTCTCACGCACTCTCTCACACTCTCTCTCACGCACTCTCTCACACTCTCTCTCACGCTCTCTCTCACACTCTCTCTCACGCACTCTCTCACACTCTCTCACGCACTCTCTCACGCTCTCTCTCACGCACTCTCTCACGCTCTCTCTCACGCACTTTCTCACGCACTCTCTCACGCTCTCTCACACACTCTCTCACACACTCTCTCACGCACTCTCTCACGCACTCTCTCACGCACTCTCTCGCACTCTCTCACGCACTCTCCTCACACTCTCTCACACACTCTCTCTCACACTCTCTCACGCTCTCTCTCACACACTCTCTCTCACGCACTCTCTCACGCTCTCTCTCACGCTCTCTCTCACGCACTTTCTCACGCACTCTCTCACACTCTCTCACACTCTCTCACACACTCTCTCTCACACACTCTCTCACTCTCTCTCACGCACTCTCTCACGCACTCTCTCACTCTCTCTCTCACGCACTCTCTCACGCTCTCTCTCACGCACTCTCTCACACTCTCTCACACACTCTCTCACACTCTCTCTCACGCACTTTCTCACGCACTCTCTCACGCACTCTCTCACGCACTCTCTCACTCTCTCTCTCACGCACTCTCTCACGCTCTCTCTCACGCACTCTCTCACACTCTCTCACGCTCTCTCTCACGCACTTTCTCACGCACTCTCTCACGCACTCTCTCACGCACTCTCTCACGCACTCTCTCACGCACTCTCTCACTCTCTCTCTCACGCACTCTCTCACGCTCTCTCTCACACTCTCTCACACACTCTCTCACGCTCTCTCTCACGCACTTTCTCACGCACTCTCTCACGCACTCTCTCACGCACTCTCTCACTCTCTCTCTCACGCACTCTCTCACACTCTCTCTCACGCTCTCTCTCACACACTCTCTCACACTCTCTCACACACTCTCTCACGCTCTCTCTCACGCACTCTCTCACGCACTCTCTCACGCTCTCTCTCACGCACTTTCTCACGCACTCTCTCACACTCTCTCTCACGCACTCTCTCACGCTCTCTCTCTCACGCTCTCTCTCACGCTCTCTCTCACACACTCTCTCACGCACTTTCTCACGCTCTCTCACTCTCTCACACGCTCTCTCACGCACTCTCTCACGCTCTCTCTCTCACGCTCTCTCTCACACTCTCTCTCACGCTCTCTCTCACGCTCTCTCTCTCACGCTCTCTCTCACGCACTCTCTCACGCACTCTCTCTCACGCACTCTCTCACGCTCTCTCTCACACACTCTCTCACACTCTCTCTCACACACTCTCTCACGCTCTCTCTCACGCACTTCTCTCACGCTCTCTCTCTCACACTCTCTCACTCACTCTCTCACACTCTCTCACACACTCTCTCACGCACTCTCTCACGCTCTCTCTCACGCTCTCTCTCACACACTCTCTCACGCACTCTCTCACGCACTCTCTCACGCACTTCTCACGCTCTCTCTCACACTCTCTCACGCTCTCTCTCACACTCTCTCACAGCACTCTCTCACGCACACTCTCTCACACACTCTCTCACACTCTCTCTCACACACTCTCTCACGCACTCTCTCACGCTCTCTCTCACGCTCTCTCTCACACTCTCTCACGCTCTCTCTCACACACTCTCTCACGCACTTTCTCACGCTCTCTCTCTCACACTCTCTCACGCTCTCTCTCACACTCTCTCACACACTCTCTCACGCACACTCTCTCACACTCTCTCTCACGCTCTCTCTCACACACTCTCTCACGCACTCTCTCTCACACTCTCTCACACTCTCTCTCACACTCTCTCTCACGCACTCTCTCACACTCTCTCTCACACACTCTCTCACGCTCTCTCTCACGCTCTCTCACACGCTCTCTCACGCTCTCTCTCACACACTCTCTCACACTCTCTCTCTCACGCACTCTCTCTCACGCTCTCTCTCACGCACTTTCTCACGCTCTCTCTCTCACACTCTCTCACACACTCTCTCACACTCTCTCACACACTCTCTCACGCACTCTCTCACGCTCTCTCTCACGCTCTCTCTCACACACTCTCTCTCACGCACTCTCTCACGCTCTCTCTCACGCTCTCTCTCACACACTCTCTCTCACGCACTCTCTCACGCTCTCTCTCACGCTCTCTCTCACACACTCTCTCTCACGCACTCTCTCACTCTCTCTCTCACACACTCTCTCACACTCTCTCACACACTCTCTCACGCTCTCTCTCACACTCTCTCACGCACTCTCTCACACACTCTCTCACACTCTCTCACACACTCTCTCACGCACTCTCTCACGCACTTTCTCACGCTCTCTCTCTCACACTCTCTCACGCTCTCTCTCACACTCTCTCTCACACACTTTCTCACGCACTCTCTCACGCACTCTCTCACGCTCTCTCTCACGCTCTCTCTCACACTCTCTCTCACACTCTCTCACACTCTCTCACGCACTCTCTCACGCTCTCTCTCACACTCTCTCTCACACTCTCTCACACTCTCTCACTCACTCTCTCACGCTCTCTCTCACACTCTCTCTCACACTCTCTCACACTCTCTCACACTCTCTCTCACGCTCTCTCTCACACACTCTCTCACGCACTCTCTCACGCACTCTCTCACACACTCTCTCACGCTCTCTCTCACGCTCTCTCTCACACTCTCTCTCACACTCTCTCACACTCTCTCACACTCTCTCTCACGCTCTCTCTCACACACTCTCTCACGCACTCTCTCACGCACTCTCTCACGCTCTCTCTCACGCTCTCTCTCACGCACTCTCTCACGCACTCTCTCACGCACTCTCTCACGCTCTCTCTCACTCTCTCTCTCACACACTCTCTCACGCACTCTCTCACGCTCTCTCTCACGCTC
Organism: Somniosus microcephalus; assembly: GCF_052327205.1. Classification (NCBI taxonomy): domain Eukaryota; kingdom Metazoa; phylum Chordata; class Chondrichthyes; order Squaliformes; family Somniosidae; genus Somniosus; species Somniosus microcephalus. Next base: position 8,477 of record NW_028226302.1, on the reverse strand, counting down.
TCTCTCACACACTCTCTCACGCTCTCTCTCACACACTCTCTCTCACTCTCTCTCTCACACTCTCTCTCACGCACTCTCTCACGCTCTCTCTCACACTCTCTCTCACACACTCTCTCACACTCTCTCTCACACACTCTCTCACGCTCTCTCTCTCACACTCTCTCTCACACTCTCTCACGCACTCTCTCACACTCTCTCACGCACTCTCTCACGCTCTCTCTCACGCACTCTCTCACGCACTTTCTCACACACTCTCTCACGCTCTCTCTCACACTCTCTCTCACGCACTCTCTCACGCTCTCTCTCACGCACTTTCTCACACACTCTCTCACGCTCTCTCTCACGCTCTCTCACGCACTCTCTCACGCACTCTCTCACGCACTCTCTCACGCTCTCTCTCACGCACTCTCTCACGCACTTTCTCACACACTCTCTCACGCTCTCTCTCACACTCTCTCTCACGCACTCTCTCACGCTCTCTCTCACGCACTTTCTCACACACTCTCTCACGCTCTCTCTCACGCTCTCTCACGCACTCTCTCACGCACTCTCTCACGCTCTCTCTCACGCACTCTCTCACTCTCTCTCTCACACTCTCTCTCACACTCTCTCACACACTCTCTCACACTCTCTCTCACGCACTCTCTCACGCTCTCTCTCACGCTCTCTCACGCACTCTCTCACGCACTCTCTCACACTCTCTCTCACGCACTCTCTCACGCACTCTCTCACGCTCTCTCTCACGCACTCTCTCACGCACTCTCTCACACACTCTCTCACACACTCTCTCACGCTCTCTCTCACGCACTCTCTCACGCACTTTCTCACACTCTCTCTCACGCTCTCTCTCACACTCTCTCTCACACTCTCTCACACACTCTCACGCACTCTCTCACGCACTCTCTCACACACTTTCTCACGCACTCTCTCACGCTCTCTCTCACACTCTCTCTCACACTCTCTCACACACTCTCACGCACTCTCTCACGCACTCTCTCACGCACTTTCTCACGCACTCTCTCACGCTCTCTCTCACACTCTCTCACGCACTCTCTCACGCACTCTCTCACACACTCTCACGCACTCTCTCACGCACTCTCTCACACACTCTCTCTCACGCTCTCTCTCACACTCTCTCTCACACTCTCTCACACACTCTCTCACACTCTCTCTCACACACTCTCTCACGCTCTCTCTCACACACTCTCTCACACACTCTCTCACACACTCTCTCTCACACTCTCTCACGCACTCTCTCACGCTCTCTCTCACACTCTCTCTCACACTCTCTCACACTCTCTCTCACACACTCTCTCACGCTCTCTCTCACGCACTCTCTCTCACACTCTCTCACGCTCTCTCTCACGCACTCTCTCACGCACTCTCTCACACACTCTCTCACGCTCTCTCTCACACTCTCTCTCACGCACTCTCTCTCACGCACTCTCTCACGCACTCTCTCACGCACTCTCTCACGCACTCTCTCACGCACTCTCTCACGCACTTTCTCACGCACTCTCTCACACTCTCTCTCACACACTCTCTCACACACTCTCTCACACACTCTCTCACGCTCTCTCTCACACACTCTCTCTCACGCACTCTCTCACGCTCTCTCTCACGCACTCTCTCACGCACTCTCTCACACTCTCTCTCACGCACTCTCTCTCACACTCTCTCTCACGCACTCTCTCACACTCTCTCTCACACTCTCTCTCTCACACTCTCTCACACTCTCTCTCACGCTCTCTCTCACACTCTCTCACGCACTCTCTCACGCACTCTCTCACGCACTCTCTCACGCACTTTCTCACGCTCTCTCTCACGCACTCTCTCACGCACTCTCTCACGCACTCTCTCACGCTCTCTCTCACGCTCTCTCTCACGCACTCTCTCACGCACTCTCTCACGCACTCTCTCACGCTCTCTCTCACACACTCTCTCACGCACTCTCTCACGCACTCTCTCACGCACTTTCTCACGCTCTCTCACTCTCTCTCACACACTCTCTCACGCTCTCTCTCACACTCTCTCTCACGCTCTCTCTCACGCACTCTCTCACGCTCTCTCTCACGCACTCTCTCACGCTCTCTCTCTCACACTCTCTCTCACGCACTCTCTCACACTCTCTCTCACACACTCTCTCACACTCTCTCTCACGCTCTCTCTCACGCACTCTCTCACGCTCTCTCTCACGCACTCTCTCACACTCTCTCACACTCTCTCTCACACACTCTCTCACGCACTCTCTCACACACTCTCTCACGCACTCTCTCACACTCTCTCACACTCTCTCTCTCGCACTCTCTCACGCACTCTCTCACGCACTCTCTCACGCACTCTCTCACGCACACTCTCCCACGCTCTCTCTCACACTCTCTCTCACACACTCTCTCTCACACTCTCTCACGCTCTCTCACGCTCTCTCTCACGCACTCTCTCACGCTCTCCCTCACGCACTCTCTCACGCACTCTCTCACGCACTCTCTCTCACACTCTCTCTCACGCACTCTCTCACGCACTCTCTCACGCTCTCTCTCACACACTCTCTCACGCACTCTCTCACGCACTCTCTCACACACTCTCTCACGCACTCTCTCTCACACTCTCTCACGCTCTCTCTCACGCACTCTCTCACGCTCTCTCTCACACACTCTCTCACGCACTCTCTCACACACTCTCTCACGCACTCTCTCACGCACTCTCTCACGCACTTTCTTACGCACTCTCTCTCACACTCTCTCTCACACACTCTCTCACGCACTCTCTCACGCTCTCTCTCACGCTCTCTCTCACACACTCTCTCACGCTCTCTCTCACACTCTCTCACGCTCTCTCTCACACACTCTCTCACACTCTCTCTCACGCACTCTCTCACGCTCTCTCTCACGCACTCTCTCACGCACTCTCTCACGCTCTCTCTCACGCTCTCTCTCACACTCTCTCTCACACACTCTCTCACGCACTCTCTCACGCACTTTCTCACACTCTCTCTCACACTCTCTCTCACGCACTCTCTCACACTCTCTCTCACGCTCTCTCTCACGCACTCTCTCACACTCTCTCACGCTCTCGCTCACGCTCTCTCTCACACTCTCTCTCACACACTCTCTCACGCACTCTCTCACGCTCTCTCTCACGCTCTCTCTCACACACTCTCTCACGCTCTCTCTCACGCACTCTCTCACACTCTCTCTCACACTCTCTCTCACGCACTCTCTCACACACTCTCTCACACACTCTCTCACGCTCTCTCTCACGCACTCTCTCACGCACTTTCTCACGCACTCTCTCACGCTCTCTCTCACTCTCTCTCTCACGCTCTCTCTCACACTCTCTCTCACGCTCTCTCTCACACACTCTCTCACGCACTCTCTCACGCACTTTCTCACGCACTCTCTCACACTCTCTCTCACTCTCTCTCTCACACACTCTCTCACGCACTCTCTCACACTCTCTCTCACGCACTCTCTCACGCTCTCTCTCACGCTCTCTCTCACGCACTCTCTCACGCTCTCTCTCACGCACTCTCTCACACACTCTCTCACGCACTCTCTCACACACTCTCTCACACACTCTCTCACGCACTCTCTCACACACTCTCTCACGCACTCTCTCACACTCTCTCTCACTCTCTCTCTCACACACTCTCTCACGCACTCTCTCACACACTCTCTCACGCACTCTCTCACACTCTCTCACACTCTCTCTCACACACTCTCTCACGCTCTCTCTCACACACTCTCTCACGCACTCTCTCACGCACTTTCTCACGCACTCTCTCACGCTCTCTCTCACTCTCTCTCTCACGCTCTCTCTCACACACTCTCTCACGCACTCTCTCACGCTCTCTCTCACGCTCTCTCTCACACACTCTCTCACGCACTCTCTCACGCACTTTCTCACGCAATCTCTCACACTCTCTCTCACTCTCTCTCTCTCACACACTCTCTCACGCACTCTCTCACACACTCTCTCACGCTCTCTCTCACACACTCTCTCACGCACTCTCTCAATCTCTCTCTCACGCTCTCTCTCACACACTCTCTCACGCTCTCTCTCACACACTCTCTCACGCACTCTCTCTCTCTCTCACACACTCTCTCACACTCTCTCTCACTCTCTCTCTCACACACTCTCTCACGCACTCTCTCACACACTCTCTCACGCTCTCTCTCACACACTCTCTCACGCACTCTCTCAATCTCTCTCTCACGCTCTCTCTCACACACTCTCTCACGCTCTCTCTCACACACTCTCTCACGCACTCTCTCTCTCTCTCACGCACTCTCTCACACTCTCTCTCACTCTCTCTCTCACACACTCTCTCACGCACTCTCTCACACACTCTCTCACGCTCTCTCTCACACACTCTCTCACGCACTCTCTCAATCTCTCTCTCACGCTCTCTCTCACACACTCTCTCACGCTCTCTCTCACACACTCTCTCACGCACTCTCTCTCTCTCTCACACACTCTCTCACGCACTCTCTCACACACTCTCTCACGCTCTCTCTCACACACTCTCTCACGCACTCTCTCAATCTCTCTCTCACGCTCTCTCTCACACACTCTCTCACGCTCTCTCTCTCACACTCTCTCACGCACTCTCTCTCTCTCTCACACACTCTCTCACGCACTCTCTCACACACTCTCTCACGCACTCTCTCACACACTCTCTCACGCACTCTCTCAATCTCTCTCTCACGCTCTCTCTCACGCACTTTCTCACGCACTCTCTCACGCACTCTCTCACGCTCTCTCTCACGCTCTCTCTCACACACTCTCTCACGCACTCTCTCACACACTCTCTCACACTCTCTCTCTCACACTCTCTCACGCACTCTCTCACGCTCTCTCTCACACACTCTCTCACACTCTCTCTCTCACACTCTCTCACGCTCTCTCTCACACTCTCTCACGCACTCTCTCTCACGCACTCTCTCACGCTCTCTCTCACGCTCTCTCTCACGCTCTCTCTCACGCACTCTTTCTCACGCACTCTCTCACGCACTCTCTCACACTCTCTCTCACTCTCTCTCTCACACACTCTCTCACGCACTCTCTCACGCACTCTCTCACGCTCTCTCTCTCACACTCTCTCTCACGCACTCTCTCACGCTCTCTCTCACACACACTCTCTCACGCACTCTCTCACACACTCTCTCACGCTCTCTCTCACACTCTCTCTCACACTCTCTCACACTCTCTCACGCACTCTCTCACACACTCTCTCACGCTCTCTCTCACACACTCTCTCACGCACTCTCTCACTCTCTCTCTCACGCTCTCTCTCACACACTCTCTCACGCACTCTCTCACGCTCTCTCTCACGCTCTCTCTCACACACTCTCTCACGCACTCTCTCACGCACTTTCTCACGCACTCTCTCACACTCTCTCACACTCTCTCTCTCACACACTCTCTCACGCTCTCTCTCACGCACTCTCTCACGCACTCTCTCACACACTCTCTCACGCTCTCTCTCACACACTCTCTCACGCACTCTCTCTCACACACTCTCTCACACTCTCTCTCACACACTCTCTCACGCACTCTCTCACGCTCTCTCTCACGCTCTCTCTCACACACTCTCTCACGCTCTCTCTCACGCTCTCTCTCACACACTCTCTCACGCTCTCTCTCACTCTCTCTCTCACACACTCTCTCACGCACTCTCTCACACTCTCTCTCACGCTCTCTCACGCTCTCTCTCACACTCTCTCTCACGCTCTCTCTCACACTCTCTCTCACGCTCTCTCTCACACACTCTCTCACGCACTCTCTCACGCACTCTCTCACACACTCTCTCACACACTCTCTCACGCACTCTCTCACGCACTCTCTCACACACTCTCTCACACACTCTCTCACGCACTCTCTCACGCTCTCTCTCACACTCTCTCTCACGCTCTCTCTCACACTCTCTCTCACGCTCTCTCTCACACACTCTCTCACGCACTCTCTCACGCACTCTCTCACACACTCTCTCACACACTCTCTCACGCACTCTCTCACGCTCTCTCTCACACACTCTCTCACGCTCTCTCTCACGCACTCTCTCACGCACTCTCTCACACACTCTCTCACGCTCTCTCTCACGCACTCTCTCACGCACTCTCTCACACACTCTCTCACGCTCTCTCTCTCACACTCTCTCACACACTCTCTCACGCACTCTCTCACGCTCTCTCTCACGCTCTCTCTCACACACTCTCTCACGCTCTCTCTCACACACTCTCTCACACACTCTCTCACGCTCTCTCTCTCACACTCTCTCACACACTCTCTCACGCACTCTCTCACGCTCTCTCTCACGCTCTCTCTCACACTCTCTCTCACGCTCTCTCTCACACACTCTCTCACGCACTCTCTCACACACTCTCTCACGCACTCTCTCACACTCTCTCTCACGCTCTCTCACTCTCTCTCTCACACACTCTCTCACGCACTCTCTCACACTCTCTCTCACGCTCTCTCACGCTCTCTCTCACACACTCTCTCACGCACTCTCTCACGCACTCTCTCACGCACTTTCTCACGCACTCTCTCACGCACTCTCTCACGCACTCTCTCACGCACTCTCTCACGCTCTCTCTCACGCACTCTCTCACGCTCTCTCTCACGCACTCTCTCACACTCTCTCTCACGCACTCTCTCACACTCTCTCTCACGCTCTCTCTCACGCTCTCTCTCACACTCTCTCTCACGCACTCTCTCACGCTCTCTCTCACACACTCTCTCACGCTCTCTCTCTCACACTCTCTCACGCACTCTCTCACGCTCTCTCTCACACTCTCTCACGCACTCTCTCTCACGCTCTCTCTCACGCTCTCTCTCACACACTCTCTCACGCTCTCTCTCACGCACTCTCTCACGCACTCTCTCACACTCTCTCTCACACACTCTCTCACGCTCTCTCTCACGCTCTCTCTCACGCACTCTCTCACACTCTCTCTCACACACTCTCTCACACTCTCTCTCACGCTCTCTCTCACGCACTCTCTCACGCACTCTCTCACACTCTCTCTCACACACTCTCTCACGCTCTCTCTCACGCTCTCTCTCACGCACTCTCTCACGCACTCTCTCACGGCACTCTCTCACGCACTCTCTCACACTCTCTCTCACGCACTCTCTCACACTCTCTCTCACGCTCTCTCTCACACTCTCTCTCACGCACTCTCTCACACTCTCTCACGCACTCTCTCACGCTCTCTCTCACGCACTCTCTCACGCTCTCTCTCACGCACTTTCTCACGCACTCTCTCACGCTCTCTCTCACACACTCTCTCTCACACTCTCTCACGCACTCTCTCACGCTCTCTCTCACGCTCTCTCTCACACTCTCTCTCACGCACTTTCTCACGCACTCTCTCACACACTCTCTCACGCACTCTCTCGCACTCTCTCACGCACTCTCTCACACACTCTCTCTCACACTCTCTCACACTCTCTCACACACTCTCTCACGCTCTCTCTCACGCACTTTCTCACGCACTCTCTCACACTCTCTCACACTCTCTCACACACTCTCTCTCACACACTCTCTCACTCTCTCTCACGCACTCTCTCACGCACTCTCTCACTCTCTCTCTCACGCACTCTCTCACGCTCTCTCTCACGCACTCTCTCACACTCTCTCACACACTCTCTCACGCTCTCTCTCACGCACTTTCTCACGCACTCTCTCACGCACTCTCTCTCACGCACTCTCTCTCACGCACTCTCTCACTCTCTCTCTCACGCACTCTCTCACGCTCTCTCTCACGCACTCTCTCACACTCTCTCACACACTCTCTCACGCTCTCTCTCACGCACTCTCTCACGCACCTCTCTCACGCTCTCTCTCACGCACTTTCTCACGCTCTCTCTCATGCACTCTCTCACACTCTCTCACGCTCTCTCTCACGCTCTCTCTCACGCACTCTCTCACGCACTCTCTCACACTCTCTCTCACGCACTCTCTCACGCACTCTCTCACGCACTCTCTCACACACTCTCTCACGCTCTCTCTCATGCACTCTCTCACACTCTCTCACGCTCTCTCTCATGCACTCTCTCACACTCTCTCACGCTCTCTCTCACGCTCTCTCTCACGCACTCTCTCACGCTCTCTCTCATGCACTCTCTCACACTCTCTCACGCTCTCTCTCACGCTCTCTCTCACGCACTCTCTCACGCACTCTCTCACACTCTCTCTCACGCACTCTCTCACGCACTCTCTCACGCACTCTCTCACACACTCTCTCACGCTCTCTCTCATGCACTCTCTCACACTCTCTCACGCTCTCTCTCACGCTCTCTCTCACGCACTCTCTCACGCACTCTCTCACACTCTCTCTCACGCACTCTCTCACGCACTCTCTCACGCACTCTCTCACGCACTCTCTCACACGCTCTCCTCTCACACTCTCTCTCACGCACTCTCTCACACTCTCTCTCACGCACTCTCTCACGCTCTCTCTCTCTCTCTC